>NC_133490.1:10895405-10937069 GCF_025370935.1 Choristoneura fumiferana
CAGATCCTCGGCATCTTCGAGGAAACGGAGACTAAATGTCAAAGTTATTTTTTATTATTGTTTACTTTTTTTACGATGCTCTTGCGATGTGCGTGTACAGTCGAACCATTTGATGCATAGCTCAGTAGAACGTTCTCACATTAAGTGTCGGATTAAATTCCCTTGTCAAGCAATGCGATGTCACTATGACTTTTTCTACGAAAAGGTTCCACAGGGATCACGAAAACTGTGGTCATAAAAACTGAATCGCTCACCAGGGTGGAACCTTTGTGCTACTGCTGTCATTTGACATTCCATACAACCTGCCGAAGAAAATTATAGCGAAATTGATTATGAAAAGGTTTCACCCTGGCCCGGTTCAGTTTCCTTGACTGTACATATCATGTCACCCATCTTTAAGCGGCAGACAAAATGTAGAGCAAAGACAAGCTAAAAGGTACATTAATGTCTCTTACACATTTTTTTAAATTTTCCTTCTATTTTCCTTCTTCACTCCGTATTTTTGTGCTCGACTTATATATTTTTCCTTCACGCAATCCTAACAAAAATACCCGGAATAACAACCCCAAACTAAACCTTCCTACAGAGTAATTAGCTGTAATGGAGGACAAGATGGCCTACCGGAAGTGCCTGAAATACGGAACCCTCAGCTTCCGGCGCGGCAGGTGTCCGGTTCTCTCGGTTTCCTTCTTTTTTGTAATTTGTTGATAAGTGTCGGGTTGTTTTGTTTCTAGAAAATATATCTTTGCATCTTTGGGTCCTTGCCGCAGGGGAATCCTCGTACAATAAAAAAGTGCTTGCACTGTTGTGTTTCGGCGTGGAGAGTAAGACAGCCGGTGAAATTACTGGCACTTGAGGTATCCCATCTTAGGCCTCTAGGTTGGCAACGCACCTGCAATCGCCCTGGTGTTGCAGGTGTCTATGGGTGGTGGTGATCTGGCTTACCATCAGCAGACATACTTGCTCGTTTGCCATCCCGTTGAATAAGAAAAGAAAAAACAATATTATTCTAGTTATAGTTTAGTTTGAGCTCTGAATTTTCGCAGAATTATTGTTTTTCAAATGTTTTATTTGCCAACTCAATATTCTCCGAAACAAAAAAAATCTCAGTGTATTTTCTTACGCTTTTATAGATCACAGTTGGTTAGGTTAGGTTTGTTTTATGAATGTTCTGAAAAAAAAAAGTTTCGCAAAAAATCAAGGTACAGTCACCAGCATTAATATCTGCCACAGCGGAGCGTGCAAATATATCTGACACGTCCTTCCGGCCCTAGAAATAGAGTCGTATCAGATATTTATGCACGCTTGTTGTGTCAGATATTGGTGCTGGTGACTGTACGCGAAACAAAACCCGAATTTAATTCATAAAAATCAGTAATGACCGCGATAGTCTAAAGTATTGAGTTTCAGAAAAAACCCAAGTTGGCAAATGAAAAATTTGGGAAACGTTAGTTGGGAAAAGTCAGAATGATGATCCGATTTCGATGCGGTTTTCTTACGCGAAAGCGTCCTTTCTGGTTCTTAGCTATTTTTGATAAAAAATAATTCAGCTGCTTTTGAGACAATGAACTTTGAAACAGAAATATCGGTGGTTGTACAACTTTTTCAAAATTTTGATAAAGTATAATTAATTTAATGAGGTATTGCTTTTAAATTAGATTATCAATTTACGATTAGGTTAAGATTTTGCATGCCAAATTGGGGAAGAAAAATATACATGTACCTATGTAATATCTCTTCTGACATGTGTAATATTGTAACACCTGTGTATGATCCTGCGAAATAAATAATTTCATCTTTCATTTCAATTTCATTTTCGAGGTTAGGTTCAACTTATTTTTCAATATGGTTAAAATTATTTAACATGTAGTTACTATCAATGAACTGAGCCGTCTGTCGGAGTTAACTGAAATCGAAAAAAAAAAACACAGTATATAACTATATGTATACATTGTTAAGAAGCTGTGGTGGCCTAGTGGTTTGACCTACGGCCTCTCAAGCAAAAGATCGTGGGTTCAATCCTGGGCACAACTAAGTTTTTCGAAAGTCATACGCAAAATTACATTTGAAATTTACCACGAGCTGTACGACGAAGGAAAACATCGTGAGGAAACCTGCACAAACCTGCGAAGCGATTCAATGGTGCGTGTGAAGTTCCCAATCCGCACTGGGCCCGCGTGGGAACTATGGTCCAAGCCCTCTTGTTCTGAGAGGAGGCCTGTGCCCAGCAGTGGGACGCATATAGGCTGGGATGATGAATCCTCGCACAGGGACGATGATGATGACAGTGCAAGCAATAATGATGTGTCATGACTATAAAAACACGAATGGAGTACGGACGGAAGTCGCTGCTTCCTCCGGCGGGAATTTAAAATTTCCAGTGCCCATTGTCCGAGGTTGAAGTGATTTGTGGCCAGAGAGGGGGAGAGTTTTATAATATTGTGGCATTATTTGTGGGTCTTGTTTTTTGTAAATATGCTCTTTTGTTAGCATTTCTAGTTTTATACACTGGACTTTACTAGACGACGTCAGTTTGTAGACCCTATCTAAAAAAGTTATAGTTTTTTTTTCCTATTTTGAATTTAATTTGGATCAGCCAGATAACAATCTATAAAGTGGAAATGAGTCATTAATAATAATAATGAAAGAAAATATGAACGAAAATAAATAAGTAAAGAAAATAATAACAATAAATAAGAATTTATATCAGATAATTGTAACCATACCTAGATTTATTGTAGGCAAAATAGAATACTTCATTGGCCCTCATTGGCATTCATTTATTTTATTTATTCATATATTGCTGTGTCCTAACAAGGCGTCACAGTCATGTATATTTGTCTATTTATAATTCCATCTATGTTTGTATGTGATATGCAATAAATAAATGAAATGAAGCTTCCGACACATAATCCACTGGATTCGGCGGTTGAATTGACATTCTGGGATTTTACTAAATTGTCATTAGATTGAAACATATATATAAAGTGGATTTCAGTAACGTTGCATACGAGATTCCCGCCAGAATCAAACAGAAAAAAAAAATAAAAAAAAAATCAATTTTTAAATTTATAGCTACTATTTAATCAGCCTTCAAGGTGGTGTATAACTCGCCAGTATCAATCAAACGAGCATGGAGTATCTAATTTATTTTGGCATGACCAATGAATGGTTAGACGAAAAAAACCTCCATAAATAACCTCACCATGCGTCTGTGCATGGTACCTACCCTAAAAAATTTTTTTTCTACGTTTTATTTAACAACTGTCGGCATAATTGCTACATATGTATATCCATGTGAAATTAAAGCTTTCTTACACTAATAGTTAAGCTAAAGCACAGACGTGCTGACAGACAGACATACAGACATGACAAAACCCTAAAAATTGAGCATTACACAATATCGGATCCTGTTGGTAGTTCTGGACCCAACATTTCGGTTCAACTTTATTATTTCTGTGGTTATAACACTCTCTGTATCGCTCATCCAACAGTACAATGACATACCTATTTACAAGAAAACAACTTTTCGATTTTAAATTTACGGTTTGATATTCTTTAAATCACTTTCTTGTGTAATCGTCACAAAGTACAAAGTACAAATTCCAAAAAATATTA
Source organism: Choristoneura fumiferana (assembly GCF_025370935.1). Taxonomy (NCBI): domain Eukaryota; kingdom Metazoa; phylum Arthropoda; class Insecta; order Lepidoptera; family Tortricidae; genus Choristoneura; species Choristoneura fumiferana. The sequence goes on from NC_133490.1 coordinate 10,899,024, forward strand.
TAAATGAAACGGATACAAAATTCTGATCTGTTGTCAAGAAGACATTAATATCAAAGGCGTATTATAAAGTTAATGATTATATCATGGACAGGGATATTTGGAAATAATTCCGATCCGCATTAGCGATCCCTTCAAATAGCGAACCTACTGTGTTAAAAATAAAGTTGTGTTAAATACTTGTTATGTATACATATCATTTAATAATATTGTAAATCTGTTTTAAAAAAATATATATACCTCGTTGAGTTTCTTGCCGGATTCTTCTCAGCAGAGGTTTTTCCGAACCGGTGGTAGATTTTTTTTTGACATTCATAAGTGCTTGTTATAGCCTAAATTGAATAAAGATATTTTGACTTTGACTTTGACAAAGCAATTGTGTCGATGTTTTGTTGGATGAGCGATATATTATGTTATATGCTTAAGTGACCAGTAACGAGTTACCATTACCTACAAATAAAAGAAAGTGAAAAGCAATCCCAAGCTAATTCAAATTGAGCTCGAAATCAAGGTCAGCGATCACCCTGTATCGTCACGCGCCGGAGCGCACCCTCGCTAAACTCACCATTAACGAGGTTCACCTGCACAGACATACCGACACACATCCCGTGCATGGAGTCCATACGAGTGAAGGAATTACTTTATTCTTGCTGACCGGATGGCGCAGGGGTTAGTGAGCTATGAAGTTGCCGTGAGTTCGAATCCCAGTAGGGATTGATGTTTGCGTGGTAAATATGAATAAACGGCTCAAAAACGGCTAAGCCGATTTTAATAAAACATAGCTGGAAACAACCGCAACAAGCCCTACGTTTCACATAAACACCACATTGAAAACGTTCTCTCCGTTTGAGAGTTCGATGGCACAGACAGGCAGATATTGGCGACAGACTTAATACCATTCCTCTTTTTGCGGCGGGGGTTAAAAATGATAATTAATTAAAAAAAGTTAAGTAAAAAAGAAAAAAAAATGAAAATTTAAACTTTTTATTTCTTTGAGTTTAATAATATTCAATTACTTACACTGCTTATCTTCTAATGTTAATTTCTATTTTAATTTGCTTATTTAGATAACTTATTTCAAACTCTATTAATCTAACTTCCAGCCCAGTTACCAATGAACTTCAACTAAAAAGCTCCACATGAAGCTCTAACAATGATCTATAGATCCCCATTTTCCCAAGGATCAAGGCCACCGCGCGCGGGCGCACACGGCGCGACGGTTTTTATACCTCACATAATTAATTACAGGATATGGGTGGATATCTCGTCTTGTGTTATTTATAAATCGTATTTAGGGTTCCGGAGCCAAAATGGCAAAAACGGAACCCTTATAGTTTCGCCATTGTCTGTCTGTCTGTCCGTTCGCGGCTTTGCTCAGGGACTATCAATGCTAGAAAGCTGTAATTTTGCACGAATATGTATGTAAACTATGCCGACAAAATCGTACAATAAAAATTAAAAAAAAAAATTTTTTTAGTGTACCTCCCCTAGACGTAAAGTGGGGGATTTTTTTTTTTCCTCCAACCTTGTAGTTTGGGGTATCGTTAGATAGGTCTTTTAAAATCATTAAGGGGTTGGTAGAACGATTTTTCGATTAAGTGTTTTTTTTGCAAAATATTCAAATAAAGTGCTAATTTTCATTAAAATCGAGCGTCCCCCCCCTCCCTAAAATCTAAAACGGTGGGTGGAAAAAAATTCAGAATGGTAGTAAGTATATCAAAATTTCAAGGAAAACTATAACGGCTAAGTTTGCTTGAGAATTATTAGTAGTTTAAGAGTAAATAGCAGCCTAAGGTATAAAAACCTAAACTTGGAAGATGCCGTATAAAATACGAAATCCTTACAAAAATATTACTTATTTTTTTCGTAATGGCTACGGAACCCTCTTTTGGGAGTGTCCGACTTGCTCTTGGCCGGTTTTTATATATACTATGCTAAATTTTAACGGATAATATTAATCTGATTATCATATATTTTTTTACATAAAACTGATCGTGATTGACCCCTGTCTCACCTGATGTTAAGTGCAGATGAGGCCAAAGGTGTATCTCACTGGTTCAGTAACAGCCTGAGTCTATTCTGAGTTCCCGCGTGGGTACTGCGGCCTAATTCCTCCCATTTTGAGAGGAGGCCTGTGCCTAGCAGTGGGACGCATATAGGCTGGGACGGTAATGATGTTGATGATTGACATACTGACTAACATCATCGAGCCAAAATCTCCCTGGAAAGCTAGAATTTTACGGGTTTTAATTCAGTTTTTCAATGATATTTTAATAAGTGATTATTCTTTTGTATCGTTCTATATGGTGGATTTTGTGAAATCACCAGGATAAAGAATTATGCATCGAGAGCGAAGTTGACTTACTCATCAAGGGCCAGCTTAAATCTTTCTACTAACCAGAAAGCTATTTTTGTTTATTTTAGACTACTTAGAAGCTATATACCAGATGTGGTCTGTAATATGAGCAAATAAGTAAAACATAGATCATACTCCTCAAACTAAAAAACATTAGTTCAGCGACTTTTAAAAATAATTAGTTTTTTTAATTTTTTTTACACTTTTAAGTTTTTTCGAAGAAGCAATGTAAAGCAAAATGCTTGATGTTTGTAGCGTGATGGCGACATCAGTTGTGTTCTAGGATGGCGTATATTGAGAGCATGGTTTTTAAAAGTCGCTGAACTAATGTTGTTTAGTTTGACAAGGACGGTCTATGTTTTAATTTTTTTGCTCGTATTACAGGCCACACCCGGTATACTTAAATCCCGTAAGAACTTTGCATTATCCCCGGAACAAAAATAAAATAACATAGGTACTTAGTAGTTTTCTATTAAGTAATAGAATTTTATTATGGGTTCTTTCGTAAATAATACCCCCTACTTACATACAAACATAAAAAGATAATCTCCATATTATTATTAGTACATATTAGGTAGGTACAGGTTAGAAATAAGGTAGAGACTTTCTTTCAGTAGGAATCATATTGTAAAAGCTTATTTTGTCAGCAATTAATTGAAGAAAAAAGCTATTTTCTACATATTGCTATTTTCTCACATGTAAAATAAAAGGTTTTAGGCAGCAAGCGCGCAGACCAATGTCCGAAAAGGAAGTCGGTATTACCATACGCGACCGGATGCGCGCCCGACGCCATTGTCCGCCATCTTGTTTTCGTTTACGAATAAAGCTTTTGAGGTTTTATTGTTTTTTTTTTTATTCACAGAGTTGTGTGTTAGTCATGCCAAGTGTATGAGGATGAGGAATCTATTATTTTGTAAAACAAAGATTTTTACAGTGTGCAAAAAGGTTGGGTTGATTTTTTGTTTGTTGGTAAATGGATATTAAAAATTATTTTAAGAGATACTTATTTAGGCTCTCCACTTAGACCGTTCTTCAATATGTATGTTTTTTACGGAAAAAATATATATTTGTATTTGTAAAGTTCAATATTGGCAAATTCGTACGTACCTAATACCTATTCTATTGTAGGTATTTTGTTGGTTTGTAGGTATTTATAATAATTGTTTAAGCGAACAATTTTCAGTCAATTCATTCGTACTTATCTACCTACTAAATAATCGTATTTTAGATATGAAATTTATAGACATTTTTATTGCAATGATTATTCTTATATAAATCGTTAGTGTCTGTTTCTTTCGCTCTGTTCTGTTTTTTTTATTTATTTATTTGTGTCTTAATTTAATAACTAAATTTTGGATTGTTTTTTAACATAAAATCAATTAGAAACGAAAGGAAAAAATTCAATTAGTCTGCAAATTATTTCATTTAAATTACACAACTACCTAAAAGATTCTATCGAAATTACAGAAAAAAATAAACTTTACATAATATGCTAAATACAGGCGAGAACCGAACTAGCGTCCACGCAACGAACCAGTTAGTTACAAAACAAGACCACCTTTCTAAAATCTTTACAATTAACTCCTGAACTTGTTTCAAAACAGAGATCGAGATATGCCCGCGCGCACCCTTTCTGACCAATCAAAATCACGCTCTCTCTGTGTGCGTGCCACATACGTATCCTACAAGTACAGCGTATGTAGCTCCTATGTGTGCGTGGTGATATATGAGACGATTACCTTACATGTGTGTTGGGTTACACCGCGTTCTATTTGCGGCTGGAAGTTGGAATTTTAAACGGAACTGAGTTCTATTTCGTTTGGTTAGAAGATACTGATGTTTTGTAGGCGTAGGGCTAAGTTTGTGGAGTTGATGTCATTCACTTCGGTTTATAGTAGGCGCGGCGTCTTGTGTCATACATGTATATATGTATAGTTAAGGCTATTGTTCGGTGTAGGTATAATTTGTGATCTATGGACGTTGAGTCATTGCTTACGTCAGTTCAAATTTGTTTGTTGTAATGTCGCTTCCTTAATCAAAACTTAAGTGTTTCGTTTGTTGTTTGTCACGGAAAAACGGAATTCAGGCATATAATAACAGGCCTGTTTAATACACAGCTGAATATACACTTGAATTTATACTTATACAATACGTAGGTAGTTTTTTATTTATTTACATACACTGCTTCTATGTAGGTAGAGAAATTAGCAGATGAATAGATGCGTATCTGCGTATCCTGCCTTTTCGTAGAATTCTATCGTATGCCAAATGTTTAATTTGCCAACTGAAACCAAACCTCTCTGGTTTCTCTGAAACCAAAACTTTTTCTCAGAACATTTTCTTATGATTTTATAGACCCAATAGAACACAGTACATGAGGTTAGGTTTGTTTTATGAAAGTGCCGAAAAAATATAGTTTCAGAGAAAATTCTGAGTTGGGAAATCGTGAGTTGGGTAAAGGTTCGACCAAACCGCTGCTTTAAAAACGGTGACGGCACGGAATCGCAGTGACGCACCGTTTTTATCGCATGATCCACACCGCTTCTTAAAATACGGAATCGCAGTGACGTGCCGTAAACGTCAGGACTTTACCTATCAAAAGTCTTGTCGTTTACGGCCCGTTACTGCGATTCCGCGCCGTTTGCGTATTTTAAGCAGCGGTGTGGAAAGCATGCAAAAAAACGGTGCGCATACGGTGCGTCACTGCGATTCCGTACCGTCACCGTTTTTTAAGCAGCGGTTTGGTTGCACCTTAACGAGTGTTTTAAGTCAAATTTGACGGCATAAAAGCAATCCAACTTTCCTAGTGTCATAAGCTATCTCCATAGCAAATATATCATTTATTGAAAATGAATCGGTTGTGTATTAAAGTGCGCAAGCGCAACTAATACCTACTCACATTCTTAGAGTTAGGATGTAGGTACAAATCTCTTGTGTAATTTTAAATCAAAGCTTTAGAAATAATTTATTGTGACAATGTAACACAATGGGACCATACAGTTAAATTTTAATACTGTCTAGTAGTTTGAGGTCATATTTTACTGTTTTTGTCCCATTGTTGTGGTTTATGACTGTACGTAACGTCTCGTCATTAAATATGTACTTAATGACGGAGATGTCATGTTCATGAGTATGACAGTTTAATGGATTTGAAACATTTTAGTAAATAAAATAGCTACTTTTTGCGCGTTCTTACCAGGTACGTAAATCTCGAATTTGGTACCTTGTTTCCCGAGTGAAAAACCAGATACCTCTGGTAGGGCTTTTGACCAGACATTGAGGAAGAGACCTCGATCTTCAGTTACATAACCTATCAGAAAATATTGGTAGAGTATCAACATAACGTTTTAAGAGTATCTATAGAGTTTCTAGAGTATCAATAGTTCAAACTAGAATTAGGAAAGAGTCAAACTTCAATGGGGGCCCGCGACGTCACGCCGTGTTAAAAAGAGTCGCACGGCGTGAGTCGCGCGGAAGTTTCGGCTATATATTTAGGAAAAAATACGTGTCTATAATTTCTGATAACCTAACTAACGACTAAATAGATATAATTTTTAAGACACTAGCCTTCTGTAAGTTCTTGCTGTGCCGTGCCCGAAGAGTAGGACAGACCCATGTCTTGCCGTTAGTTCGTAAAGGACGCCAGCGGCGTCGCCCATGTAGCGCCCGTGTGCAATTATAACTTTAGCGCCGTCATAATTATGACGACCGGATAGATAAGTGGTTAGAGAACCTGACTACGAAGCTTGAGGTCCCGGGTTCGAATCCCGGCCGGTGCAGATATTTGTATGAATAATACGAATGTTTGTTCTCGGGTCTTGGATGTTTAATATGTATTTAAGTATGTATTTATCTATATAAGTATGTTTATCCGTTGCCTAGTGTCCGACAAGCTTTGCTTAGTTTGGGACTAGGTCCATAAGTGTCCATGATATTTGATATTTATTTATCTAGGAAGCGCGCGGTCAAATTGGAATAGGTACAAAGTGCCGCGGCCGGCGCCCCTAACACCGCTGCGCCCGTGTGCAACGCACACCCTGCACTATAGGTAAAGACGCCTCTGAAGACGACCAAGGGATCTAATGTGAGAGGGCAGCACTCTATTGTCAACTACGAACTCCGAACACCAGCACTGCGGTGTAGAAGGTAAGGGGGTACCACCACACTTTGTTTCCTCAAGAAAGGCGTTTTTCAACTGACGACTACAACCTTTGTCAAAAGCGTAGGAACTTAGAAGCAATATATTGGTACCGGTACCGGAGCAGTAGGATGAACTGAGCATAGAACAGTGTGGTACTCACACATACCTACCTCATCATCATCATCTCAGCCGTAGGACGTCTACTGTTGGACATAGGCCTCCCCCACAGACCTCCAGTCGCTTCGGTTGGCAGCAGCCTGCATCCACCATGAACCCGCGGCTTTAACCAGGTCATCCGTCCTCAATATTTTTATAACAACAATTTTAGGCCAAAAAACTGGTTTTCTGGCCATAACTTTTGTGTTAATTAGTTTCAAATGAAAACCCTCGACACGTTTTTAGAGAAGTCAAAGACGAACCCAAATATGTAGATTTCGTGTACGTTAGATCTTTCACGTCAATAGAGATACGAAATAAGTGTTTTTTTAGACAATGTTTAAAAAATAATACAAAATTAAGTAGCTAGGTATTCTTTTTTTTCAAAATCCGGTAGACAAGAATGGAGATAAAAGATTGAGGAACCGATAGCCGTTTGACTTATAATTCTATCTGTAGTGCAAAAATAGAAGATACGATTCAAAACTCGTCAAAAATCGATGAAAACCTCGGGTAGCTTCTTAAAGATCTGCATCCACCGTGAACCCTACGGTTACGGTGGATGTAGGTCGATTGCAACCGAAGCAACTGGAGGTCTATGGGGGAGGCCTATGTCTAACAGTAGAAGTCCTATAGCTGATATATGATGAATGATGATGATAATGATTTCATAGTGTTCATACCTGGATACCTATTTTTGAGCACCTAGTTCCGATGATAATAATGATGACTATCAAACCGGTCAAGAATATCGCAATATCAATTTAAAACAACACTAATTGTACCTATTAGGTAGGTAGTTTTCATGATATTATTGATTTGTAGTACCCACCCATACTTAAGTACATACCTACGTATGCGCTTTATTTGTAAAATTATTACTGACTGCAATAAATTGTTGTTTCTTGAAATCATCATCATCATCATCATTCATCCTTTTCCGCTGATTTCTTTTGAAAATGACATCTAGGACCTACAGCGAAAAGATTCCACCCTGATGTGCAATCGAGTTTCTCGACCGTAACTATATAGCTGCATAACTACCTACATACCTATAGCATAGCGGTTCGTAGTCGCAGGAAACTATAATAAAGATCAATTTAATCAACAGAAGGTTCTCTTACCTAACACTTAGTTACCTATATTTTTTTCGTCTAATAGTAGGTATTTCTGAGAAAATGTAGCTATTTTCAACGACGAAACCTAAAACCCAATACACCTAAACCATAGTCACGCGTCTAGTACAAATTCTCTGCATCGACACATGTCAGGACCACGGCTGTGCCCATACAGCCTCCCAATTAAAACGCACCCGCAAATTGGAACGCACCCACTCACACTAGTAAACCACGCCCCGCCCTTGCACCGGCCAGCCAATCGCAGCGCGCCGCGCGCCCTCCCGCGCGTTTCGAGCTTTCCCATTGGCGGTGGAATAACGATTTCGAATTTGGAGGGAATTTTTTGGGTGTTTTATGGTTCAATCGCAGATGTGGTTGTGAGATATTTTATAGGCGTCGTGGTTTTATGTTTTTGTCGCCGGTTATGATAATCTCGTTATGGAGTGGTCGTTTGTTTTGCACAATGATATTTTTGGGATTTATTTGGTTAAATATGGCGGGTTTGTGTGATGGCTTCCGTGTGTGATGCGGATCGGTTTGGGGGAGGACATTGCAATGAAAACTGCCTCATATTTTATGTAAAACTTTAATAAACAGCCCTAAAGTAAATTATTCGATTCCTATATACATACCTAAAAAAAATATGCCTAACCCCTTATTATTATAAGTAACAATAAAGTTCAATTAGAATTCAAGTAAACACGCACGTACCTACCTACCTACCCATCTACAATAAAATAAAATGACTACTACTGAACACCACAGAAATAATAGTAGGTACCTATACGAGTACACATCAGTAGATATGCAAACAGAAAACATGGGTTGAGGTATCTACACACGGAGAAAATTATTCCTTCAATCTATCTACATACTTTTATAATCTTAACGTACATTTATTTATTTATTTATTGTCAAGTCATGTTCATTACAATAAGATGTCACATTAGTAAATAATAAGTTCCTAGGAAAATACTGAAACTATGCAAATAATCTGTGATTAATTCTAAAACTATCAATTATCTCTAACTCAAGACTGCAATGCGCAGTTTAACCAGCGCTCTTGGTAACGTTAATTAACCATAAATCACTAATGAAAAATGTTCACATTAAAAAAAAAAACTCGCGACCGCTCTTTTAATCCTTTAAACTCTTTGCCTTAAAAAAATCTTAGCTTTTTACAAAACAGGCTCGCATTACAACGACTCTCAAGACTCAATCACGCAAAAATATATTGTACAGTCATCAGTAGGTACAACAGTCAAGGGCAAAGATATCGACACGGCCAAAGTTGCAAAAATATGTATACACGGCCTTAATGTTAAGTCCATAAAGTCGTGTATACATATTTTGTACCTTTGGCCGTGTCGATATCTTTGCCCTTAACTGTACCAATATCTGACACAGCAAAGCGTGTAAAAATATCTGAGGACGACTCTATTTCTAGGGTCTGTAAGACGTGTCAAATATTTTTGACTTCACACGCGTAATTCATTAGATCCAGCTGTAGTATTGAAATTTCAGAATTTTACTATCCATTGGGATTCTCGAAAATTAACATCATGGTTTTCATTGACTTGTAAAAACAACCGTGTCAAACTCCATGACTCTATCCTGTTATAATGAGGGTCGTGACCACCCTTCTGAGATCTCTAATGCTCCCTATATTTCTTTACTAGCTTTTGCCCGCGGCTTCGACTGCCTGAAATTCGGGAACTGGTGCATATTTCCGGGATAAAAAGTATCCAATGTCACTCTCTGGCCCATAAACTATCCCTATGCCAAAAATCACGTCGATACGTCACTCCGTTTCGACTAGAAAGACGGACAAACTTACAAACATATAAACACACACACTTTCGCATTTATAATATTAGTAAATAGGCAAATCGACGCTATCGAGATGTGGTGCTGGAGACGTACGCTTCGAGTGTCATGGACTCAGCACCGCACTAACCTGTCCATGGTGAAGGAGAGGCTATCACCCATAGTGAGATCTCGTGTCCGAAATTTCGGACATGTGACTCGACGTGGGGAGCACTCTATAGAGCGACTTGTGGTACATGGAAGGGTCAATGGAAAAAGATCAAGAGGACGTTCTGCCACGGGGAAGGGAACGGATTATTTTCTCATGGTAGGTAAAACTGTCTAATTTAATGTCTGTTAGGTTTTTAATAAACTAGAAAAATTGCCAAAAATATTGCCAAAGAAAAAAAATTGGAAATTGAGTTATTACGGGTGGCATACGTCACAGGTAAAGATAAGAACTTACATGTGTAATATTCCATCATATTCTGGTTGTAGCGGTACGCAGCGGAGAGGTCGACGCCGCCGCCGGCCCTCAGCCCAAAAAGGGCCGCGAATGTTGCCTTACTCTGCCCCTCCAGCTTGATTTTTTGATGCACTCAATCACTCAATACAAGCACTGCTTGCATTCAATCATTCATTACAACCCGCACAACACTTTTAGCGTCACTCACTTTTTGCACTCAACTACTCGTAAGTCACTGGCACTTTTCGGAGTTCCAATTTTGAAAATGTATCGTCATTTTTGTACGTTATTAGTGTTGCTAGAAATTAAAATGATACAGATCTCAAAAATACTTTAATTTAATCTTTGATCTCTTTCAGTGATATAGTGATAAGTTTTTTTTGTTTCGTTTTATGTCAACTACTTAGCTATGTTTCAATGAAATACCTACTCAAAAATCGCTCCTAATTTATAAATAGTGTGTCAAGTTTCACGACAAATGATCCACTGAACAGCCGTGGCTCTCAAAACCATAAAAAAATCCGCGTAAAAAAACAAAATGAAGACTATTTGACGATCCAATCGGTTAGCTGCAATGCACTAATGATTTCTAAAAACTCCCAAAACACCGTGAAAGGCATGGCGATCTTCGTGTCGATTGGTTACCGATTCGTTTGGAGTAATTTCGCTGGTTTTTGGACGATTTTCTGGTGTTTGGTCACCGTTTTTCCGGTTCGGTAGAGGCAGGTGGAGCCTCTTCTCACGAGACTGCTATGCTTAAGTGGGTTTGATGAGGAAGTTGGGTTATGACGTTTAGTTTTGCTCGTTTGTGGATAGGGTTTAATTGCTTTATAACGGTGGTGTATAACGGACACGGTGGTAAACGTAGAACTAACAGAGAACAAAGTAGCTCAATGACAACTAAGGCAAGAAATCTTGATAGTGATCAAATTAGCTCGATAAGAGCTTTGGCAAAGAGGATTTATTGGCAGAAAACAAGTTCAGTAACAACTACGATAAGGGATTTATTAAACTTTTTGATTATTTGCGCATAAAAACAGTTTTACTTAATAGGTATAATCAGCAACGCAGAAGTAAATAAACAACTGTGGAGAGGATATAGTTCTTAACGCTTCGACTACTTAACTACTGCTGTTAACTATACTAAGTATAAAACAAAAACGATATTTATGATAGTTGTATCCTACATTCATAAAAAAATCTACACGTGTAAAATGTGGACTTAAATTGTTTTCCGCGTGCGTAGATTGTAAATTGTACACTTTTTACTCAAAACAATAGCCCTAAATATGATCACTTTTAGAATCATCACTTCACTAAAACACACGAGGCTTCACGACAGGTAATTGTTAAATCTGTACAAAATGTTTCGTCTTTACTTAAAACTTTTAACACAATGAAGAACTTAGGTTTGACTGAACGCTTATTAACTATTTAAATTACTTTAATTGTCGATTACTAATTAAGAATATACGTCTTAATCGAGTGCTGGACGCTTGGCTACAGATGGCTTGCTCTAATTTTGAGGTATATTTTACGGTCTCTGCGCGAGAGTCGATGGATTGTGACAAGGGGATCAGTTTTCAGACATCTTAGAAGCGACTGGCCGTGGGATTTTGTTCTGTCATTTGAATTTTTTGTTACGCAATGACTTCGTTTCATAAACATCATCACTTGCCTGGGTATATAAGGTGATCAAAACATGATCTCAAATGTTTAGGAGATCATTTGGTTGATTTACATCCTCGTAAAGGTTATTAACGCAACGAGTGGTAGAGAGAGCTACGCTTGGATTATGCGCGATAGAATCTGGAATACGGAAATTCGTTGAAGAACTAATAAAGTCATCGACATAGCTCGAAGAATATGAAAGTTGAAGTGGCAGCGGGCCATATCGCTCGAAGAACAGATAAACGTTGAGGGAGAAAAGTCGGGTGGCGACCACGAACTGGAAGATGAAGTAGATAAAGCTTTAGCAGGGTTTCTCTAGCCCTTAGGTGGACTGACATCGCGAGAGTCATGGGTAATCGGTAGATGCTAGTGGTTGATTATTGTGGCATTTTAAGGGGGGGACTTTTGTTTAATAGTGGCTATCAGAGGTCATTTCCACAATTTTTGATCCAAGTTGTCAAAGCCGTTTGTTTTTTAAATGATTATAATAATTAATTTATTAATGCAATTTGTATGCTTTGCGGCGCAACATAGAACTCTTTTTTTTAACACCCCATGTACCTACTTTGTTAATCTGTGTTGAACAAATAAATGATTTAGTATTTGTATTTGTTCGTTGACACCACCGCTTTGAATGTCGATCGAAATATGAGAAAAATTGTCACACAGTCAAAAAGTCTTACAAAAACCTATACAGCGGTGTTCAGTCAAAGTAACACATCTGCTGACATTATTCAGGTTTAATTTTAAAACTTCTTTTTTAGTGCCACTGCTGCCACCTTTTAAAAAATAGAGCTCGAGTTTTAGCTTCCACACGACCCCAGGTCTAGTTGCGAACTTCAAAACTCCAGAACCATCTGCAAATTTTACTCTGTATGTACCTACTTTTGGATACTTTTTTGTATTTTTTATTTTTATTGTAGAAACATGGTTTCTAGCTTTGGCTTAGTTATTTGATTCATTTATTAAACTTGTTTATTAGGTAGGTTCACACGGCAAGTTCTTGTCATTTGATACAAAGGTTTCGATGTAGACGTGGGTATCAGAATTACATGCAAGATTATTTTACATTACACTCATACATACATATTTATTACGTTGTGTTCATGAGACTGGCTTAGTTTTTTATTCAGTTGCAGTAGGAAAGCAAAGATTGTACATTTTAAATCATGTTTTCTGTATTTTTGTTTGTAACTTTAGCATGTTTTATTTGGAATTGAATTTTGACACTTGTCATTGCTAGAAATAATAGTAATTAATATTGTTTATGTAGTTTGGACATTTTATTATTACAATTTGTTAATATTTGTTAATAGTTATGTTCTTTTTTTTTAAACTCCTTTTATATGATCTGTGCTGTATTGTACTATTTTATTTGGTATTGTTTATATTGTTGTCTTGTATTGTTTGTACTGTTGGCAATTAAATATTTTCTTTCTTTCTTTCTTTAATGCTGTCTTATTTGTGTTCCTTTTGATCTTAACAGATATAATTAACAGGTAAATTAATGAGCAAGGTGTGTTTTTTATTATGAGAGTGAAGCAAACAAGCAAGCGGGTCATCTGATGGGAAATGATCATCACCGCCCATGAGTACTAACAACTCAAGGAGAGTCACTGGTCTGTTGCCGATTTAAAGAAAGTATAAGCCATTTTCTTGAAAAACCTAAAAATGAGATACGTCTAATCAAAGCTAAATACCCTTCACTTCCTGACACTAATTTTCACGTCACATATCACAATCCAAACCCGCACTCAGAAATTACAAATATACCTTTGACTATCCGATTTTTTTTTTCTACATTTCACATGTCACTGTCAAAATTGCCAATTCCGTTCACTCGGACGTTTTGGCGACGCGTCTCGGTCCGGCGCGCGCGGGCGCCAAAATACGGCGCGGCACGTGACGGCGCGCAAGTGGAGCGTTCGGATATACCCCCACGGTGGGGTGAGATAAGCCTCGGGTGCCAATGGGCTAGTTTTAGGACATTGTTCAATACCATGTTGAAAATAGCCTAGCTTCGAGAAAAGTATGGTACGGCCTTGCCTTTGTTTCTGTTTTTTTTTCACGGGATGAACGACACACGGCGTTTCGATTACAATGGAGTGGCCGTCTCACGAGTAGACTAAAAGGCATGTCAAATATTACTCGTGTATCCTGACAGGTCCCGTTTATGGTATTAAACTATGAGTGAAAATCAAGAAAGTTTAAAACATTTTACATAGTTTTAGGACAGTTTACACAGAGATCATAAATAATTCATTGAGTCAGGCGTTACTTTGCGTAGGTCCATATAAATGAAACATCTATCACCTTGAGTCTAACATCTGATAGAATGGGAAACGGAGTGTTGCTCTGATGATGAACTCTGGTTGAGGTCGAAATGCATCATTGTATTGTGGTGTTGTTGATAGTAGGATTTGTGTGTATCCTTAGAGTGTGGAGGTAGAGGAGCTGCATGAACACACATTCGTTGCTTAAATATGATAAGGACTGATTCAATAAATAAGTTATTTATCCAGTTTTAAATGAGATTAAGAGCTTTTAAACGAAAGATATACCCAAATATATTTTATTTACTTGTAGGTATACTAATCAAACTTTAAAATTCGTGATGAACATTAATAAAAATAAATTCTTTATAATATCTTTAATATAAAAAATCGGCATTTCAAATAAAATAAGTACGTTCTTGTAAGTTCATGGGCATAATTATTAAGCTCAAAGCAAAGTTAATTTTGGACATGAAACTATCGTGAGATTCGCTCACCTTAAATGATAATAAATCGGATAACTCACGTCTGAAATTGAGTTTAGCTCGACATGTTTTGGGCTAATCAATAACCCTTCATCTGGGAGCAACGCGACTCGGCGACTACAGAAACACGCGCACTGCGTGCCACCACTCTGCTACCGGACGAAACTAATACCGGCGCACAACTACCCGTTTCAATCAAAACCTTTTATTACTTTGTTCTAATCTAAGAACGTATTTTTTTCTTGTAGTAATGCTATTATTTAAATTTCTGCCCACCGCTGCTAATATTTAAATTTGTGCTTCGCCAACCTTTAGTCACAAAAATTACAATTATTATTTATTTTATTTATTTTTATTTTTGTTCTAATTTTAGGTCAAAACGTTCTTCTCAATTTCCCTCGGCGGCAGTATCCGAACGTGTGTCGTCACGCTCCGCCCTCCGCGTTTTTGTCACCGCTATCTCCCTCCCACGATAATCATCCAACCCTTCCAGAGATTATAAGTATTAATAATCGTGTACTTATGACATTTATTTGATGATATTTTTGTTATAATGTCATGTAGGTATTTATCTTGTGTCTATAGGCGTTATTCCAGACGTCCAACTACCTAGTTACATATACCTACTGAATTTCATGACTCTAAGCCCAGCGTTGTTATTCGAGATTTTATCCCTTATCCGTGGAATATGTGATAAAAAGTATCCTATGTTTTAATCAGGTTATAAACTCACTTTCCGCCAAATTTCACCAAATATGTCTAGCCGTTTCAGCGGAAGAAGTAACAAACATACTCACTCACCTCACTCACTCACAATTTTCACATTGATAATATAGTAGGAGTAGCTTTATCCAGTATCGTGGAATACCGGGTTAAATGTCGCTTGTGTGTTATTAGACGTCCAGCTACTTACATACCAAATTTTATGACTCTAAGCCCAGCGTTATTATTTAAATAAAATAAAATAGAAATAGAAACGTTTATTCGCTATTTCGAAAAACATATTAAAGTAATACACAAATAAAATAACCATAAAATAAATATAAACAGCATTGCGAAAATTCGCGAAACGTCTCAGCTCAGCATAGTGTGGCATAGTGTTGGTGGTTATTTCAAAATTTTATCCCATTGAATATTCCCGTGGAAATCGGGATAAAAAGTGCTTATGTGTTATTCCAGAGGTCCAGCTACCTCATACCAAATTAATGCTCGAAGTCAGTGGTTGTTATTTCTTGATTTTATTCCTAGGTATCCCGTGGGAATATCATCATCATCTCATCTGAATTAGTTAAAAGATACCAGTGACTGATTTATCGCGTAATACCATCAGCCAAATATGTGGTCTACCACCCTAAAGTTGATTATTTTGCATGTCATAAAACAATAATGCCAATAGTGTTGTCAACTTGGAAGTTCGACTTTAGTGACATATGGGATTCATTTTGATAAGAACTTGTTAAAAAATGATAGCTTAGACCACTTATTGATGGTACTTTAGAAAATGAGCATGCGGGCTACCTTATGGTAAGGTTATCTCCACCGCCATAGTCAAGACATGAAAGGTGAAATATCGCTAGATGGCGTTAGTGTCGTAAGATACGATTAACAATAGTCTTGCTTGTTAGTGGCTCAATTAATTTAACCAATCAAACATTTCAATAAGGTAGGTTTCAAAAAGCTACGTTTCAATTTATAAGGTTTTATAAAGTTCTGTTTCTAAAAGAAAGGTCACTAAAAGATAGGTTTCAAAAAGTTTGGTTTTATAAAGAAAGGTATAAAAACATTTACCTACGTTCTAATTAGAAAGTTTCAAACATATTTGATTGTTGTTCAAAAAAGAGCGACTTTACTCTTGCAGGTGTAAGGAAATGGTCGCAGTGGTCAGATTTGGAGTTAGGCTCATGCATTGTGTTTATAATTCAATTTGTAAAATTTAAACATGTTAATTACCTATTACTGTCTAATTACCTACTTACCTACTAACTGTCTTTTGAATAAAAATTCTTCCTTACTAGGAGGGAAGCTCTTAAAATATATATGAAATTGAAAATTCTGTTGAAAGTTTCTGGATAGAAATTTCGTAAAAATATTTCTATAACAAATACTAATAGTACTTTTTTATTGATCGTGTAAATTATAATGTTAAAATAACGGGGCTTCCATTCGGATACAGTCAGTCACCAAAAACCTGGAAATAAATTCGAATACACAATCTGAAATCAACCCATCACATTTTAGGAAATTACAAATGTAATACAAACCCAATAGATAGATATTTCCTATGTAACGTTATATCTATGAATTATGATACACTATAGGTACATAGGCACAATAGCTCGCCCACTCTTGTTGGCACAAAGACACCGCTAATGCGCCGTAAGTGCTCTGTTTGACAAATTGGACCGGCTCCGTATAGAGATTGGAGATAATGGACCGCTCAGAGTTGGGAGTTGGCACACAATAACTATTTAAACTTATATCTCAAGTAAAAACAGTTATTTGTAAGTATAAAGACTAACACATGACCCGTGAAAAAACAAAAAAAAATAGTTTTTTATCTCTTTCCAATCTCAGGAATTTCCAGTCTTTGGCTCCATTAGTTTCGGCTGGGCGATAATGAATCAGACAGGACATATATATTATATTTGGAATGGGCTTATTGGCTTTCATTTGATACTCAGTTGTTGCAATAAAAAACCTCCCTCTATGTTTTTTCCACAAAAAACTGTCCAGCCATTTATGCTACAGAGAGGACCAAGGAACTCGACGTACATACATGTAGGTATTACATACGTTGGAAAAAGATAACCCTTCTTCGTGCAGTCCGAAAAACAAAAATAGAGGGCGCTGTCCAAGGTCATTCAAAATACAGCCAAAGAAAGTGAATTGCGTATTTCCAGAGAAAAAGAAATCTTAGCGAAATTACTTAAGAAAAGGTCTTCGACTGTACCTACTGAAGTGAATATAATAATAGTAAACCGCTTAATAATAAATTCAGAATAATAGTACAATGTACAATGCGATTTACAAAGTAAGTTATTTTCAAATTGTTCATGTTTTATTTAAGCTCAAGTCCATACTCTCGTGGTCGGTCATTGCGGTGAGGTTTGACTATTGAATTATGTATTTTGATGTTACTGCAAACCACTGTACTCCAACAATACATTCTATAGTGAACCCTAGCACTACACATTAAAGGCGTATCTTGCTTGAACGTTTTATCTTGCTTGTATTGTATATCGGATTCGCTTCATTTAGCTAAATACTAATATTAATTATCTTATAATGTATGTAGTGTAGTATATGATGTATTATGTGTTATAATTAATTAGATTTTATTAATGTTCTACACTTGAGTTGTTGAAGCATCTTGTATATCTAAGCTTGATTGATGACTTCGAAAAAATATATCAAAATTTAGTAGCTATAAACATACATAAATATTGTATCGGTTGCGCATTTTTATTTTGTATTTAATGTATGACCTGATAATGGTCCCAAAGGAAGATTAGCACCGTTCGAAAGACCATTTAGTGACATATACATTTTATTCATTTCATTTCGATTTTTTTTTGTAAATTGAAAAAATATTTTTTCTTTGAAACATAAGCTTTACTGCTCAAAAATATGAATAGGGAACTACTAGCCATACCTGTTTGAAAAAACAATAAATTTTTATTATACATAAAGCATAAGTAAACATCAAAAATAAAAGCGGACGAAGGTGAAGGCCCTTAAGCTAATCTGGTTTGAAACGGAAAACTTAAAAGATAGGCGAAGTAGTTCATGTACAGATACAGGAAAGGAATAGATAAAATAAGATATAAATAAATAGTGACTGTTATTTCGAAACTGGAACATAACCAAAACTCAAATTACGTCGAAATCTTAACCGAATGTTGAAATAAAGTATGAAAGCATCCTCTTCTGTGGTGACGAATTACCAACTAATATAATTAGGTACCCATAAATTCAATAGCATTACAATAAAAAAAAGTTCTCAGGGTAGAGTCCTGCCATTAGTCACGGTCCGAGACCGAACCTGCAACCCACAGGAAGCAGCCGTTTGAGCCTCGTGAACGTTTTAATTTTTAATACGGAATTTTTCGAGGGTTTCGTCAATTATATGCTTGCCCGAGTGATCCCAGGAAGGTGGTTACCAGGTATGGTTTAATTTGATTTCCAGCTTACCTTGTAATGTTAACAAGTGTGTGTGTGTGTACTCCTTAGCAAATAACTTTGTTTTATACACAGACGCAAATATCATGATGACAACATTTTATCTACCGATCTACCTACTTTTCTATGCAACTACGAGTAGTATAAAGAAAAAGGTTAAATAACGAGATCTGTATAAAAAACCATACCTCTTTGAGTTTCTTGCCGGACTCTTTTTAACCCCCGACGCAAAAAGAGGGGTGTAATAAGTTTGACCGCTATGTGTGTCTGTATGTCTGTGTGTTTGTGTGTCAGTCTTTGACACCGTAGCTCTTAAACGGATCGACCGATTTGAATGCAGTTTTTTTATTTGAAAGCAGGTTTTCTGGCGATGGTTCTAAGGTATGCTTTATCAAAATAGATTCAGCCGTTTTTGAGATATTGAACTTTGAAGTGTCAAAGTCGGGGTTATGCAACTTTTCGTTGGTTAGGTTATCAACGAAGATTTTTCCGAACTGGTGGTAGATTTTTGACATTCTTGAGTGCTGCGTGCTTTAGTAAAAATATTTTGACTTTGTACCTACTTTGAATTTCCTACGACGTAAAGTCAAGGGAAAGTACAGTCAGCAGCAGAAGAAAACGAGCTGCTCAAACTGCTACACACACTCTTATTACCTTGGCATCGAGTCGTATGTAGATCACTTTGAGGACCGTGTGAGGAACGTGGAGTGGAAAAAAAATGGGAGGCTTTCGCCAAGCACTGGGACACAACACAAGCTCAAAAAACTGTTCATCCACTTCGGCTGCTGACTGCATGAAACTTATGGTAAATTTGATCTGGATTGATTTATTCTGGATTGCAAAAATAGATGGGCCAATACTTAGTCACTAGAACAAACTATATTCTGTGATTGTTCGTGTGACACAGGCATGATGGGCGTAGAAATTAAGTGTTTAGTAAAAAAATAATTATATAATTATAACTAATCATCATCCCAGCCTATATACGTCCCACTGCTGGGCACAGGCCTCCTCTCAGAACAAGAGGGCTTGGGCCATAGTTCCCACGCGGGCCCAGTGCGGATTGGGAACTTCGCACGCACCATTGAATCGCTTCGCAGGTTTGTGCAGGTTTCCTCACGATGTTTTCCTTCACCGCAAAGCTCGTGGTAAATTTCAAATGTAATTCCGCACATGAATTTCGAAAAACTCAGAGGTGCGAGCCGGGGTTCGAACCCACAACCCTCTGCTTGAGAGGCGATAGGTCAAACCACTAGGCCACCACGGCTTCCAATTCCAATTATAACTAATACTTAGCTAATAAGTTCTTACTAACACAATTATTTATGAGTCACTAAGTTACTCGAATTAAATGAATTATTATTATTACTTTTGCCTTCGGCTTCGCCCGCGTGGAATTCGGTTATCGCGCGCTGTTCCCTCGGGAACTGTGCATTTTTCCTGGATAAAAAGTAGTCTATGTCACTCTCTGGCCCATAAACTATCTCTATGCCAAAAATCACGTCAATCCGTCGCTCCGTTTCGACGTGAAAGACGGACAAACATACAAACACATGCTTTCGCATTTATAATATTAAGTATGGATTAACAAAGTCATCATCATCATCACCATCAGCCAGAAGACGTCCACTGCTGAACGAAGGCCTGCCCCTCACAAGATTAACAAGAGTAAGACGTGTAAAAGAAATAAAAGTAAACAATAAAACAGTTCCCAGGGAAGTGGCTGCGGTCGCGGTATCAATGACGGTCGCAATATGCCCACGGTCAAACCACGGGTGGGGTAGGGGAGCCAGATAGCATCTCATTTAAAGCCGAGTTTGGACTTGCAAGAAAAATCGTGCTAGCCGCATTACATTGCATTTAGACGACCAGATGGCCTAGTGGTTTGAGAACCTGACTACGAAGCTTGAGGTCCCGGGTTCGATTCCCGTGTCGGTGCAGATATTTGTGTGAATAACACGAATGTTTATTCTCGGGTCTTGGGTGTTTAATATGTATTTATCTATATAAGTTTGTTATCCGTTGCCTAGTACCCATAGTACAAGCTTTGCTTAGTTTGGGACTAGGTCAATTGGTGTCAAGTGTCCCATGATATTTATTTATTTTAATTTTACGTCTTAAATCGAGTTTTCCGGGTCATCTATCTATATAAATAAAAATGAATCGTAAAATGTGTTGCTAAGCGCAAAACTCGGGAACGGCTGGACCGATTTCGCTAATTCTTTTTTTGTTGCGTTTTTTATTATAAAAAGAAGGTTTTTATGAAAGAAAAAAATACAACGGAGGCGAAGCCGCGGGCAACGGCTAGTATTTAATATGAGTGAGTCTCACGGTAGTTTCATGTTCAAAATATATGTATCTATATAATTATATTTATCCGTTGCTTAGTACCCATAACACAAGCTTTGCTAAGCTTACTTTGGGACTAGGTCAACTGGTGTGAATTGTCCCGTGATATTTATTATTGTTATTATTGCGGGGCCGTAAAGCCAACGAGTTTGTAGTGGTCAATCGAGCCCCGCAATGTAATGCAACTTGCACGATTTTTCTTGCAAGTCTGAACTGGGCGTCTAAACGTAGCCGGGCATCGACACTCCGTACAACAGAGTACAGACGAAATAACCTAACCGACAATAAGTTCTAAAAACCCCCGACTTCGTCACTTCAAAGTTCAATATCTCAAAAACGGGCAGGCGGCTCGCCTGATGGTAAGCGATTACCGTCGCCCATGGACACCTGCAACACCAGAAGAGTCACAAGTGCATTGCCGGCCTTTAAGGTAGGAGTACGCTCTTTTCTTGTTTGTAAGGGAGCCCCCTTAAATTATTAATTTTATTCTGTTTTTAGTATTTCATTTCATTCATTTAGTGCATATCACGTTACAAACCTGGATGGAATGCTTTATACTGTAACATAATTATATTGTTAATGTCATTAAGGTAAAATTAAAATACTAAGTACCTAATATTAGCATTTTTTTTTAGTTTGACATTTTGTTTTATCTATCCGGTGTAATAATCTACTATGATTTCATGTAATTTGTGTGATTTGATTTTATGACATTCATCATCATCATCATCCCAGCCTATATACGTCCCACTGCTGGGCACAGGCCTCCTCTCAGAACAAGAGGGCTTGGGCTATAGTTCCCACGCGGGCCCAGTGCGGATTGGGAACTTCACACGCACCATTGAATTGCTTCGCAGGTTTGTACAGGTTTCCTCACGATGTTTTCCTTCACCGCAAAGCTCGTGGTAAATTTCAAATGTAATCCCGCACATGAATTTGGAAAAACTCAGAGGTGCAAGCCGGGGTTCGAACCCGACCATCTGCTTGAGAGGCGATAGGTCAAACCGCTAGGCCACCACGGCTTTTTTTATGACATTATGTCATTACTATAGGAACCTCATTTAAACGTGAAGTTTGGCAAAAAAGAAAACGATTGTGGATAATTACAGCAATATTTGTTACAGCGGCAACAGAAATACATAATCTGTGAAAATTTCAACTGTCCAGCTATCACGGTTCATGAGATAGCCTAGTGACTGACATACTGACACTAGTCTTAGTAATGGGACCCGTATTTACACTTTGGATACGGAACCCTAAAAACAAGCTAAATTCATTTCCGTAACATTTCTCAAGTTATCTAATCCCTGTAATTACCCAATACCTTGACAGTATTTCTCAAAAATTACGTAGATCTATAGATCATGTATACAATGCGCGCGCGCCGGTCACGCGCGTCGAAAGCGAAACCGGCGGCAAAAAACAGAGACGTGCCCTGCTGGGACCGCGAGGTCCTTGGTAAGCTGTGTGAGTTATCAATATTGTAGCCTACTACAGTAAACTGTTGAAGTTAGTTGGTACTTTACGTAAAAAGTTACCAACTTGTGTGTGTGTGTGTGTGTGTGTATACTAACTGACTCAGACAATGCAAAACTGCGAGCTTGAGATTGAAAATTTGTCAAATATAATAATATCCCATGAAGATAGTCTTTCACGGCGAATCGGAGCGACGGATGTGATTTTTAGCACAGATATATTTTATGGGCCAGAGTGACATAAGGTACTTTTTATCCCGGAAAATGCATAGTTCCCGAGGGAACAGCGCGCGATAAACGAATTCCATGCGGACGAAGCCGCGGGCAAAAGCTAGTTTTTTTTATCTTTATTTCATATTTATAAGTAAATGTAGATTTACAGTACTTGGGGCGTCCTTTTAGGCTAAAAAGCCAGTGGTGGGGCGCTCCGCTCCTCCAACAATTTTCAACGCTTAATATACTTAAATCGAAAATACAAACTGAAACATAGATGCACAGAGAAACTAGAAAAAGAGACCAGCCTTGGGAATCGAACCCAGGTCCTCAGTATTCCGTGCTGCGTGCTATACTTACCTCTACACTACCACTGGACAGGAGTACAGACACAAATTTATCCTATGCACCACATATCTCAGCTTGTTTGTTTCTTATTTAGTTACTTAAGCAGCGACACTAGCGACATTTATGTTTTAGAACTCATCGATTAACTTTCATTCAACACTCCATCGGAACTTAGTGTAACTGCTTAAGTGACTAAATAAGAAACAAACAAGCTATGTGGTGCATAGGAGAAATTTGTGTCTGTACTCCTGTCCAGTGGTAGTGTAGGGGCATAGCACGCAGCACGGAATGCTGAGGACCTGGGTTCGATTCCCAGCGCTGGTCTCTTTTTCTGGTTTTTCTGTGCATCTATGTTTCAGTTTGTATTATCGATATGGATTTTACGGGATGACCGTAACAAAAATTTTCAACCCCAGTTGAAATAAAAAATACAAATAGACTCCAAAAACCAATCTTAATATACTTATGTCTAGATAATAAGTAAAGGTATTTTTTAATAAGGATTGACTAGCTGATGTAGAAACTGGATAGGTATATCACACATTCCAAGGGTCATGAAGATGCACTATAAAAAGATTTTCTCAAAATACCAACAGGATAAAATTATGAAGTTACAAAACGCTAGTTGCCTTAAAAAATCCAATTAATCCAATCAGGTAAGATTATTAGAAGATATTGGACGCGTACTTTTTTTTTCAATAAAACAAAATATGAAGAAGATACCTATAGCGAGTTAGTTCCGCGTGACGTCACGGCGTGCAACATTCTTTAGCACGCCGTGACGTCACAGGCTCCCACTATCGAACTTTGACGCGCTACATCTTTCTCATCTATTATTTTATTGAAAAAATAAAACATACGTTGTCGATTATTTTTTTGAAATCCTAACTGACGGACCAAAAAAAAAATGATTATAACCTAGGGAACCACCCAATTCAACAATTCTCTAATGCTTCATACAAGCGAAACTGCGGGTAAATGGTAGTTAAATAACCCTTCAAACCCAAGCACGATGGCCTGGCCGTGTCACACCATAAGGGTTCTAAAAAACCCAAAACCGGTCCACAAATATAGAGATTCATTGAGTACTTTCCCGAGAGCAGTGAATGGCCAGTTTTTGTGCGAGTACACTTGCTCTAATCGCTGTGAAATTAGTTCGGCGCTTGCGCATGGGCTGTGTGTTAGCGATTTTTGTGAATTTCATATTAAATACGTAAATAAAATGTCATGGGATTGACACGAATCCACCTAGTCTCAAAGTAAGCGAAGCTTGTGCTATGGGTACTACGCAACATATCAATCAATCAATCAGGCCTACGCGTCTGTTCCAGACCAATTTTGGCGTATTGTTTGTGCACAAAGTCTTTAGTGGCTGACTAGACCGATGCGAGAGCGACATGTTCGTCCACAGGCGTGACAATAGCAACAGATAAACATATTTAAATAGATACATATTAAACATCCAACACTCAAGAAAAAACATCGAGGGTATTCTGGCAGAACCGGATAAGTGCACAATATTTATTTACCTATACGGTTTCGCTAGATAAATAAAGCAGAAAAAATTGAGTATGCCTATGTATGTAACTATTTTTTTTAAAATTTTGCACTTATTCTGTTTTGCCAGAATACTTCGACATTCGTATTTTTCATGCAAATATCTGCCCCGATCGTGGATCGAACTCAGGATTTCAAGCTTCGTAGTCAGGATCTCTAACCACTGAGCAATCCGGTAGTCAAATGTTAGGACTTCAACTTTTGTAATTTACAAGTAGATATCTTCTAGTTATATTACACATAGTGGGATACCTGTATTTATTTTACATTGTATTGTTTTGAAAATTAACGCTCTTTTTATTGAGCCCAAGAGAACAAAAAATTAATGTTCCATTTTTAAATAAATTGGCACATGCACCCAAATGGGTTCCCATTTTAAATAGCCCAGTAAGCATAAGTTGTCTCTTCAGATAAGTAATTCATATTAATGGACTTTACTAATGACGAAATTATTCAATATTTTAAATTGTGGGTATTTATGTCTCATTTCGACACAAGATTTAATAGCAAACTTGGGTCTTTATAGTCACAGGATCAACTTTTTATAGGTAATAACATGTGATTACTTAACGGTATTTTGACCAGTTTCTATTTACGATTAATTATGACGACGGATTAAAAAAAATGATATTTTCATGAAATCTAAAATCAACGCCCCATTGGAACAGATTTCTTTATTTCTCATAGTTTGACTTCTCCATACTGACCCAATTGAATTGACACCCCTGTACAGTCACCAGCATTAAATCTGCCACAGCCGAGCATTCCAAAATATCTGACACATCCTTCCGGCCCTAAAAATAGAGTCGTATCAGATATTTATGCACGCTTGTTGTGTCACATATTGGTGCTGGTGACTGTACATACAAAAAAAACATTGGCTGTCATTATACTTTTTAAAATTTACGCTTAGGAAGCGACTTCTCCGCTAGCAATGATGCCCCAACTTTACCGACATTTACACTCCCGCGCAATAAACGTTGTATAACGAACGTGTTAACAACAATGATCTACAATACTGTCGTTATTGCTACTGGCGAGTTGTCCCTACTTATGCTTGCTTAGATCATCACCATCTGAATTATAAACAATTACTTTGCTTACCGGCGACCTTACGATGGCTACACGTCTATAGAATACAATAAATGCGTGTTTATGCGGGTCCTCCGCCTTCACATTGTAAGAACACACACACATCACACAAACCCAACTATGAACACCACAGCACCACTACGCAAACGCGTTTCGAACTCAATGAGAGTTCAGCAATTACCGCCGCCTTTGGACATTCATAACATCAGCTGAGTTACGGATGCGTTTTCGGCTCTTTGAGAAATGAAAAGACAAAAAGAACTGATTGTTGCTCGACATATGTCACGGACAATTGTCACGTTGGTGAAATAGCTAGAACAGGTGGTCTCATTGTTCATGCTGGAACGTGGCAATGCAAGCTCCATAGTTATATTTATTGGAGAACAGAGCAACGGAAAACTTTTTGACCAAAACAACTAAAGTAATTGCAACTAAATCTACGTAATTGTTGCATAATTACAATCTCACTGAATTTAGTAAGGTTGCTAATTGGCGCAGAACTATGAATGTTCAGACTCGGCAAATCATTAAAGGAACGAATATAATTTTTTAATTAAGTGTTGTTCACACGGATTTAGTAAAAACATTCAATTTCAGTCCTGAAAACCAGATTATTTATCAGTTAATTGTAAAATTGATTTTTAGTTGCTTCAAAATAAATGAACTGTTAAGTAGTCAATTGAGTTGGAAAATAATTGACGTTTATAATTTAAATGAGTTCTTTAGAGATCATTAATTATGAGTTGTAGGTAATATTATTTTCCCTACAAGAAATTGACATTATAATGTATAGTTCAAGTTATATATAAATCTATCTGAACATACTGTACGCCCGAAACGGGTAACTGTTGATACTTTGTACATGTGACTTCGTACACTCCTCACAGTTTATGCAATAAATATTTATATTTCTATACAGACAGGATCTATGGAAGAATCGGCTTTTGTTTCATAAACAATAAGTCAGTTTATTGGTGATTCTCTATTTAAAACCAAATCACAGCTACTCCTACGAAACAAGAAATAAAATCACACGAAGTTAATGATATATCACGACAAATAACTTACACAAAAGTCACTGCCCAATAAGTGGTCCGGGGACCATCACTAGTAAGTAGGTATTTTAAGTATACGAGTTAGCAGACCTGAATATTAGATAGTATTAATTTAAGTTTCATACTTCCACGCGTTCCGAAAAAGAAAGATCTTGACAGACAGATGGACAACAAAGTGATCCTACATGCACTCCGTTTTTGAAAACTAAGACGAAACCTTATGAAGGTTGAAAATTGCTGTAAGGTCTTGTGTAAGGTTCACATTATTCCATATACATTGCGCGCTCACAATACTAACGAGTCGTACGAGACCGATCGAGCACCGCAGTGTCATGCCACTGGAACGATTTCACTGGAATAATGTGAACCAGGCCTAATGATTCATGACTGTAAAGTACTAATTAATGTTCCCATCAGGAAAAATTTGAATACGACGGCACCTAGTGTCAATCAATTATTGCATTAAAATAGTAACATTTTCATATCCATTAACAAGGAAATTTATTAGTCTGAATGAAATGTTAAAACAACTGTACGATAGGTACTGAAGCTAGTTGAGGTACGATAAATACAAACTTTTCCAATAAAATACGATGGCAAAACCATTAGGCATTATAATGTTGTTTGTACTCACCATCGCCGCTCTGGTTGCTGCTGTGTGCGTGGTACTGCTCATCTGTGAAGTCAAACTCTACGTTAGGTCAGACACATCTGCTCTCCACATAAGCAAAACATAAATTTACTGACAAATATTACCCATCAGATTGTGCAACCTTGTTAGTTTTTTGCAAATGGAATTTTGCGAATCGAAAAAAAACATCCCCACTTCATGTGTTACTTCGCTACCCTTACGCACTAGGTTACCCATGCTTGCAAAATTACAACTTTCTAGCACTTTAGTCTCTATGTGTCTTTGTGTCTTTATGACAACGCATGTTGCGGATGACTTTAGTGTAATGTAGTATAGCTTAGTTTAATATAGTTTAGATGATTAAGCCTTAGTTTGTAGGTATAGGTTTAAGTTGTTTTTTTTCTTTCTATACGAAAATTGTTAGGGTAGGGTGAAAAATATAGTAATTATATATTTTGAATGAAAAACTTTAGTCTCTAACTTAACTAAGCCACAAACGGGCGGACGGAAATGGCGAAACTACATGCCAGGTTTTCTTCACGAAACCTTAAAAACACACACAAGACGTTACACAACACGACAAATATAATCGAATAAGATGTTTCTTATGAAAATAAATTTAATTGTGTTTAGTTTTATTTTATTGACATCTTATAACGCCATTACCAAGCTGTGAATCTTTCTGACATCATGTTAATTGTTACTCACCTCCATTCCGATGATCTCCCATCAACTCCTGACCCTGCAGGGTAGGCGCATGAATCAGGACTTTCTGCTGAGGACTATGAGGATCCAAGCCTTCCACCTCCAAGAGTGGGGCATGGGGCTCATACCCATGAACAATCAACGGCGGCGCGTGTAAATCCATGGTGGTCAAACAATCCAGCACTAGCACATAACTAAATTAATCGGCTGTGGCACTATTTATCGTTGCGTTAATCGTTCGATGTTTAATCCGGACACTTCTGCGCGTTCGTAACTCTATGCACTTTTGTTGGCACTTTATTGTTATTTAACTATTTTTATTTTAAGAGAATTTCCGCGGAGTATTTTGTTATTGCTTTTAATTAAGTCACATAGTAGCGGCCGTCACCGGATTTTCTTCCGAATCTTTTGCTGTTTCAGCATTTTGTGAATCTGTAACAATAAAAGAAGTTTCTTGAGTTGAATTTTCTAAAATAACAAGTAAGAAAAAACCAATCATTTTAAGCTTCGTAAATGCCTAGTCTTTTCTTATTCCAATGCGATAGAGTTTAAAAATTCGCATTAATAAATAACGTTTACATTGATGATCGTTTTGTTACTCCACTCTGATTACCCATTGTAAAACAGTTAAGTAGGAGCAATATCTATAAAGAACAAAACAGCTACAGTGGGATAAAGTATCTATAGTTAGTTTTTGTTGAAAATAAAACATTTTAAAGACAGTTATTGTTGAGCGTATTAGATTATTGGTTGTCATCTGAACTCTATTAATCAAACTTGCTTAATTACCTGTTAAAATTATTTGTGCAAATTTTATGATATAAAAGTAAGAATAAGCTATTTATAATACCAATGCTCCACATTATAAAGGTGGACTTGTGACTATAAATAGTCTCTCATATTTGACCATATATCTGCTCAGTGAATACTAGAATACATTTTGAATATGCAACTTTTGTAAGCAAAAGCTTAAGAAGCTTGGGATAGGTCAAAACGTGAAGGTACGAAGCTAAGCGAAAGCTCACATGGTTATGACCTATAGCATTAAACAAAAAAAATATTTTAATACCTTTGGTAAAACTGAGAGTACCTACTAGTTTCAAATTACAATAATTATAAAGTTACTTTTCGTTTTTAACTCATTTCATTATTGCTCATTAAATAAGCTACCGTTGTATTTAGTTTATTCTTAATTGATTAATAAAATATTTCATCGTAATATTTTTTTAGATTTTTCAAGCCCACGGCTTGGCTATTTGAGGCGTAGGACTAACAAAAATGAGTACTTTAAAGATTGATATTATGGAAAGATATCCCTGAACAGTAAAAATATTAAATCAAACATATCATGTTTTTGAAAGACCAATACTGCGATACCCTACTCTATGGGTTTAGACAAGTAAAAATACTTTACATGCAGGGGAGGTAACTTAAAGAAAAAATACTATTAGATTTTTATTTTGCTACTTTTAATGCAAAATAAACTTTTAATTTTGATTTTCAACTCATCTCTTCCTAACTCCACGCCGCATACGAACAATGGACAGCAGGGCACGAACCCAAGAGTTCTATTTTAAATAATACATTCACATGTCCAACGGAAGCGGTGATTTACTGCGCAAGCGCCGCTTTGTGGGGCTCGGACATACTTCTGTATCATATACTCCTACTAATATTATAAATGTGAAAGTTTGTATGTGTGTGTGTGCTTGTTTGTTGCTTCTTTATACTAAACGGGTTGACAAATACATAAATATCGAAAATACAAACTGAGACATGGATGCACAGAAAAACCGGAAAAAGAGACCAGCGCTGGGAATCGAACCCAGGTCCTCAGCAATCCGTGCTGCAACCTTGACACCAATTGACCTAGTCCCAAACTAAGCAAAGCTTGTACAGTCATAATATCAATAACTGATACATCAATACGATTTAGATATTTTTGCACACTCCAAAGTTAATATTGTATGCTAGTAGTACTATTAATGTAGTAGTACAGTCAACGTCATAAATAAGTGATCACTTTTGTACCTTGTCACTTTAACGTCATGTTTGAAAAGCCATACGAAATTGTGTAACGACTGAAAGCGACAAGGTGCAGAAATTATCACTTATATTTGACGTTGACTGTACTATGGATACTAGCTAAAGTACAACAACCTACCTATAGGTTTACTTTGACCGACCAATGACCGACCGAAACGATCCTTGAACATAATCTAACAACATAATACATAATATATGTACATGCAATATGAATGATCACACAAGAGATAGCGATCGACGGGCACGTGTGAAAATTATGTGAGAACCGGATACACATGGGCGGGCCGCGGATAAATCCGAAGATACGATCAAATAAATAAATTACTGTGACAATGTAAAGGTTAGTCTAATGTGTTATTGTTTTCTTTACGAATTTATATGATGTAAATTTTGTGGAGGTTGTTAAAAAAACATATTTACGAGTACCTATTAGTGAAAACAAACATTATTGTTTTTGAGCCGTTTTTGAGATTATCGTGGTTTAATATCATTTATTATATGTTTCGTATTGTGAATAAAAACAAAAAAATATTTGCTATTGCTAATATAATATAATATATCGTTTCATTCCAGCATTCAACAAGTAAAGCTTAAAAATTTAAATTAATTTGAGACAAAAATGTAAGTATGGCTAATGTAATGCGAGTAAAACCTTATTTGTCTGTGTTTGTTTGTGTGTGTTTATTTATGTTTGTGTGAATATAAAGTATTATGCATGCTTTCTGTCAAAAAATTGTCGCACTTTAAAATTGTATGTAAACCATCTTGTTTGTACCATGTTTTAGAAATAAATGACTGATTACTGATTACTGTCAAATCGTTGAAGATATAATAAAGCCTCGGTATGAATGAACGGATTGTTTGAAAATAAATCATTATTATTATTAAAGTTGATATTATTCAATTTAAAACTAAACAACATCTAACGTTCAAGCTTTACGCTGTAGCAACAATTTCTTTTTTCAAATGAATTCCGAAGACAGCGCTGTCTTGAGACCGTAATCTCGCGCATACCCCCATTGTACACAGTTCCCATAGCCTTGAAGTAACCTTTTTGTAAAGTCGGTTTTGAGTACCACTGCTGGGCTGGTCAGTGCCCTGAAATTATAGGGTCTGTATTTATTACAGGTTTTAGTTTAAGTTTAGAGAGTTCTTTGTTTGTGCAAAATTTTTGTAAACACATAAAATCATACTTAGCTTTGATTAGATACGATAATTATTAATTAAAAGGCATTTAAAAAAAATTGTGATATCTATTTTTTTTCTTTAAACTTAAGTCTATTTGATATCAGTGATTGGAACCACGAAGCCGTGGTGGCCTAGTGGTTTGACCTATCGCCTCTCAAGCAGAGGGTCGTGGGTTCGAACCCCGGCTCGCACCTCTGAGTTTTTCGAAATTCATGTGCGGAATTACATTTGAAATTTTACCACGAGCTTTGCGGTGAAGGAAAACATCGTGAGGAAACCTGCACAAACCTGCGAAGCGATTCAATGGTGCGTGTGAAGTTCCCAATCCGCACTGGCCCGCGTGGGAACTATGGCCCAAGCCCTCTCGATCTGAGAGGAGGCCTGTGCCAGCAGTGGGACGTATATAGGCTGGGATGATGATGATGATGATTGGAACTTCCTAGTGGGTATGCAAACCTATGACAGGAAGCCCCGTTCCTCCATAGCAACAAGTCTCAAACTAAAGTTATATCTTATTACGTTTTCTTTTAGGCACTCACTAATACTAAATATCTACTATTTAAAATGTCTAGATGTATCAACATGTTGTTTGATTTTTTATAACATAAAACACTTTTTTTTAGGGTTCCGGAGCCAAAATGTCAAAACGGAACCCTTATAGTTTCGCCATGTCTGTCTGTCCGTCTGCGGCTTTGCTGAGGGACTATCAATGCTAGAAAGCTGTTATTTTGCATATATATGTAAACTATGGCGACAAAATGGTAGGTACATTAAAAAAAATCAAAAATATGGACGTAACGTGGGGGTGATTTTTTTATTTCTCATCCAACACTATAGTGTGGGGTATCGTTGGATAGGTATACATTTAAAACCATTAGGGGTTTGCTAAGACGATTTTTCGATTCAGTGATATGTTTGCGAAATATTCAACTTTAAAGTGCTCATTCAATGTGAATGTGATACAATGTACCTAATGTTTAATTTAATTTAGTTTTTATTATTATTGTGTGACCTTGCAGGGCGTCATGGACTGACTTATGTACCTAACTGTAGCATCCTATTTTAATGTACATGACTTTACAGTGAAATAAATAAATAATTTTCATTAAAATCGAGCGCCCCCCCCCGCCCCCTCTAAAATCTGAACTGGTGGGTAGAAAAATTTGAAAAAAATTCAGGATGGTAGTAAGTATATCAAACTTTCAAGGAAAACTATAACAGCTAAGTTTGCTTGAGAATTATTAGTAGTTTATGAGTAAATATTACTTATTTTTTTCGTAATGGCTACGGAACCCTATTTTGGGCGTGTTCGACACGCTCTTGGCCAGTTTTTATTAGTACATTCAAAAAATATTCATGCTATTGATTTGTACCTTATTCTTGGTTCGAGTTTACGAAGGATGACTGAACGGATTTGGATGAAGTTTGGATCGAAATCCCGAAAATAATAAAGACGATGTATAATTTGCGAAAACCCGCGGAAATTTCAATTCAACTATGAGTAGTAAGTCATACTCATAAGACTAGATAAAAATAGTTTATTTTAAATTAGACAACCTATGTCTCTTAACTCTTAACCCATGACTACCTGTCACACCTTTTTTACCCACTAATATTTATAATCAAAGTATAGTTAGCTCTGGGTGTGATGTCAGTCCGTCGGTCACACGGTCCGTCGTTAACTGCTAAACTTGTTTTTGTTTTTAAACTACTTACTAATGATTTGTGATATGTATACAGGATGTGATTTGAGACATGTAAAGCTATGGTAGGTGATTCGACCTAGTATGACCTCTCAACCAGAGGATCGTGGGCTTAAACCCGGGTTCGCATCTGAGTTTTTCAAAATTCGTGTACCTACGAATTACCACGAGTTTTACGGCGAAGAAAAACATTGTGAGGCATAAACCTGCGAAGCAATTCAATGGTGGGTGTCAGGTTCTCAATCCAATCTAGCCCCGCGTGGGAACTAACGGCCCAAGTCCTCTGATTCTGAGATGAGCCCTGTGCGCAGCGGTAGGACTTAAATTCAAAAACAGAGCTATAGCGTTTACATTGTTTAGTATCTAGTTTTAGAAAAAGAATGAATTAGTAATAACTAATAAACTCGTCTTCAAACAATCTTTGCTGTCAAATTCTATGCCCGATGATTCACTTCGACCTTGAAATTCATTCGACTTAATTGAAAATACAAAATGGCGGCGTATTCGGCGAAAAAACGGACCCGAGTTAAAACAAACGCTTACTAACGAAATGGTTCACAAAGGAATTGGTAATTAGAGTTAGGGTGACAATTTGGTGAGGTGAAAATTTAGGATATGTTTGGAATTATCGGTTAAAGATTGAAAGAGGAAAGTAAGACAGACAGAAGAAGTTACTTTTGTGTAATATTAGTAAGAATTTTGAGAATCACAAAAATGGCGCGGGTTTTGGGGCCAAGCAAAGGATCTAGGTCGGAGGTCGGAGGTCGGAGGTCTAAGTAGGAAGGAGCTTGGTCTTATCACTAGGAAAACGCGTGCTCTCGAGTTTTAGCCCGAATGAAGCTCGGTCACGCAGTTATATCTAAAATATGTCGTAGATTCAATCACAGTTAACCACATGTAAGGCAAAAGGGTGCTTGAAGAGAGGCCTAGAGTCAATTTTCAAGAAAGCAACCTATTATCGTCATCATCATCAAGCTCCGATCCACGGTCTCCAGTTGAGAACTTTTCGGCCCCAACAGCCATCTGTTCTCCGTGCTATAGGTTTGGCTTGCCTATACCCACTTCAACGAGCCAATTCTATCTAAAGGCAACCAATACAATGGACTTATGACCACGTTAAAATAAGAAGTGAATGCGGAAAGCACTAGTCCGGAAAGAATACACCCAGAATTGAAGTAGGTTTGGAGAAGAGAATGTCTCATAAACGTTGGCTAGTCATGGTCACCCTACCCATTAAGGTAGAGCCGATAAACACGTCGCCACAGGCACGGACGCGCTTTATATTTGTTATTAGATACAGCAGGTTTTCAAGGACTCGTCTATATTTAGACTCTAGTATTTGTTCTAGAATTTTTACTATGTCTACAGTCATCATTTTTATATAATTTACAACGAATAGCCTGGCTAACTTATTAATATCTAATTCAATTTTTTTACCCACACTACATTTAATCAACTTTTTTACCCACACTACATTTATTCGCGACATTTTTCGAACAATTGCAGATTTTTGTAAGTAAACATGTTTTTTCTGTAACTTAATAGATGGTGTACATGAATACCATACCTACGAAAGTTCAACCTATTAAACCGTGAAATATCTTGTTGGAAGTACGATTTTTTGGTAACGCCAGAGACAATTTTGGTAACGCAGGAGACGCCCAAAGTGTCGGTAAAATAGTTGATTGGCCTTGGCTTATAGAAAGTTGATATTTTGCATAATATTGAGAAGGGATATCAATCAGGTATTATTTGAAACTTTCTCGGGACAGGAAGAAATTTAATCTGCGTTATTGATTTCATATGAGGCAAAGGAGGCTAGAATGCATGACTTTTTTACCTTCCGCGTTGAACAGGTGAATTAATTATAATGTAATTTTCTATTGATAAATAAAATAAATAATAAATAAATTATATTGTTAATATATAACATGAACGGGATAAAATGTCGGTAGGTATCTCCTAAAATGGCTCATCAGATTCGGCAAATCTTCGATTCTATGGAAGCTCAGTATAAATGCAATCAAGACTATTATTGCAAAATAGATAAAAAAACACTACAAATACCTTAACTCTATCCAATGATTTCTAATATTGAAAAAACAATACCTAAACTTAATAATTCGCTGCCAATCACCAGTCAGCCGTGAAGCGAATACTAGAAATGACTTATTTTGTAAACAATACCAATTTTACGGTAGATTTGCGCTGCCCCCGCGCAGGCTTGGAGTGTAATTGGAAGCTACCCTCTGTTCTAACCCCAGGTTGGAACTGGGAACTATGCGTTCTCGAAGCAAAGTCGATCCGTGAGTTGACGATATGTACAGACCAGATATGGCCGTCAATATGTTTTAACTCTTTGCTATATCTTTGCTATATATACAAGGATAGTAAAAGGACATCATATAATAAAAGAAGCAACAGCAATTTCAACTAAGTACCTACTTTTACAATTGCTGATGAACTAGAAGATCAAAATATACTAGTTACAAACATCATATTATTATAAGCAACAAGCCTTTTGCACCCTACTTACAAAAAAATTGATAAAATTTGATACTGACTATACACGTACATTCGCAATACCAGTAGTCTCCATCACTTTATTTTTAACTTAACACACATTTCGTATTTGTATCAAACGACGTCAGATGATATTGTTAGTTAAACCTCGCTCGTCGCTCAATAATTTACACATTGATTTGCATTATTCGCATTCTGTTACACACTAAATACTTCACACTTTAATACTCACTCCATTCTCACTTCACTTCACATTTGCGACTAAAACAAATGGTAAACCTTACCAATAAAAAATGGTAATTGGTCATTTTGACTCTACCCCTACATTCCGTCAGTCAGTCATTGCGTGACTAAAATTGTCGGTTAGTGATAATTAATGCCTGTTTTACTTATAATCGTGTTAATGTACATTGCTGTACAGGTTTGTTGATTTTTATTAGTGGGGTGTGATAATTTAATTTCCCTGTCCAATTACAAAGTTAGTCATTTTGTTTTGACAACAGTCATAGAATCAAGAGCTACAGCTTCATATAATTAAAACTACTTATCTTATGCCTGCGGCTTTGCGCCCATCACAGAAATGTATGTAGGAATTTTGTAAAATCTATCATAATTACAAGCCTATATTATTATCAAAAAGGTTATCTTTACAAAATAAAAACTGATTTACAGTGAGAATCTCACTGTGAAATTTCAGCTTTCTACTCCACCATTTAAATCTACCATCGATGAGTCTAGGTTATTCTGTTTCGTATGAAGTTAAAACAATTCCTTTTCCTTCTTTTCTTACTTTCTTTGTTTTACAAGGTACACTTTAAGACTTTCGTCACAACATAAAACGCAAGAAAGACTTTTCGTTTGAGTTTCTTCCAACACTTAGGACTGTTATCCTATTAACTGGTTTCTCCATTTCACTCAGTAAGTAAGGTTCTAACTTATTCATTGAAAAAATCGTCTACATAAAGAACTATTTCCGTTGTAATGGCGCATTACTAAACTGATATACCTATTGTAGTGGTATCCACGGCGATATAAGTTCTTGCACAATCATCTACTAAAACTCTTCCAATATCATTTCCTACATCTGAAGCTCTTGCCATCGGAAGCTTTAAGTGCAAGTAAAAGCATTTTTCCTTTCGCGCCCACCTGTGACATAATATACGTAACTATTGTTTACTCGCTCCCACGGACGCGTGTGAACTGTGGCTCAGAGTTCTAGGTTAGTTCATTATCAGGCTTGTTTACTTTTATCTAGTGTGGCTATGGGGGGCAAGAGATAGTCATTTTTTCAATAGTCTAAAGTGCGGGAATCATTAGGTACTGCGTTCAGCTAGGGTTCCGTGGAGCAGACTTTTAGAATATAGCTGATACACTGGGTGATTTAGGAGACGTAAGCAAGCCAACCCTACATACACCCTTAGTAATTGATAATGGTTCACAATCGTATTTAGCAAAACCCACACTTTAATAACAGTGACCATGCACTTAGTAAATAATTTGATACTTTTTAATTTGCTACGTTAAAAAAAACTCTAATACTGGTTTAATTATCGTCCAGTATGGTTAGCCTTGCTAACGTCTCCCAAATTATTCTGAATACTTATCCCCAGAATACGCCTCAGGTTAACATAATAGAGTGGCTTAACCAAACCCTATCGATATTTTTAACCGCATCACTTATAAGTTTACAGTCAAGCTTTCCCAAGTTGCCTGCCACATTTCGAACTAGACGTCGATCATTTTCAAGGACTTCTTACGAGATATTGCAATTTTTTTAAATCCACATACGTTGTTTAAGCTGCTTTTGGCAATCTAAATACACCTTCATACGTTGCGAAAAATCTAACCATTACTTTTTATTTTAACTGACCCTTGTACACTACTGTTTCGTTAAACACGCCGTGTGGTGTGAGTAAACAAACAGACAGTCACAAGTAGGAAGATGTGAACCGTTCATATTGTCATTGACGAGGTATAATTGTTAATCATTGCCTGTTTTTGCTCTATTGTAATACAATCGGTTAATTACTCGTAAGGTCAACGACCCGCACTGTCACTACTGATAACTTCTTTCCTTATAATTTCCATTTTTTGTAATTCTTGTTTAAATTAACTAATTCTGCCGTGAAGCAGCAGTGCTTACACTGTTGTGTTTCGGCGTGGAGAGTAAGACAGCCGGTGAAATTACTGGCACTTGAGGTATCCCATTTGGGCCTTTAGGTTGGCAACGCATCTGCGATACCCCTGGTGTTGCAGATGTTTATGGGCGGTGGTGATCTCTTGCCATCGGGAGACCCACTTGCTCGTTTGCCATCCAGTCGAATAAAAAAAAAATATTAAGAAATTTTCGATGAAAGTGACAAATAATACAATTAAGGCTCTTTTTACCTCTCTGTGATTAGTTCCTAATATTTCACGTGACAACAAACAACGTATCACAGAGTTTATATAATCAAGAAACAACCAATAAGTATTCCCAACTCGACAAACAATTATCTTTAAAATCAATCTAC
>NC_133490.1:10937380-10940436 GCF_025370935.1 Choristoneura fumiferana
TCAAATCAGCAGTAAATTAATTATTTTGAATTTATTCATATTTCATTATTTAAGTATTTATTATTTGCATGTTTACAGCTATGATAAATAGTAGCGAAATGAAAATACAAGTTTATTTATACCGCTTATTTTTTAATAAATAACTTCTGTCCAATGGGGCAAAGAGTCAGAATGGCGGGTGTAAGGTGACCCGGGGCTATTGTAGCTGGGGGATATTGTATCTGAACCGTCTGATGGCGGCCTTACGACGCCATTTTCTTCTCGGCCATTTTACGTTGTGTTCGTTCAGAAGACTATCTTCACACACACAATGAACATGGCGAGCATGGCGTCGTATGGACGCCATTAGACGGCTCAGATACAATATCCCCCCAGCTACAATAGCCCCGGGTTACCATTATAAATATAAAAATAAAACTATACAAAAACGGCTAGACGGACTTTGATGAAATTTGGTATGTAGATAGCTGAACATCTGGAATAACACATAGGCTACTTTTATCCCGTTATTCCCACGAGATAGGGATAAAATCTCGAAATAACAACCGCTGGAGTCATGAAATTTGGCATGCTTGTTTTTAATATAACGTCAATATTACGAATAAGTTAATAGGTATGCTTATGAATACGCTCTACAACATGAACCAATAAAATCCCCAATTTGCAGAGCCAGCCATAATTATCGGTAGGTAAGGTTGGTTCAGTCAAATAATTAATTTTGTAGGTACAGCACTAAATTCCAGAGACTAGACCGACCATAGACCAACTTCGGTGAGGAAAAAATTATCATGTCAATTTGACAAATATAACGGATTTTCGTCTTCCAATTAATATATAAAATAAACATATTTACACGATTATTTAATGATAAAATGATTGTTAAAAACAGTGGTGAGTTCATTGAGATGTGAATATGATCGGGATTGGCGTTCAATGTAAGTAACTACGGAGTAATCGTGAAAAAATTGCTTTGTTTACATGATTGATTTTTTCCATTGAATAGTACCGTACGTTAATATTCTTAAGATTAGTTATTTTAAATGTTATATCACTTTATAAACACTCAGTAGGAGTAATTTCAGTTTATACTGGGTGTCTCTGAGTGACTTATGGCTACTTGCTGGAATCACATAAATCTCGAGTTTGCGTTAAGCTCAGTTTAGTAGTGTCAAAATGTATGGAACTGTCAAGCTTAAGCCAGGTTTAAAGACTAACAGCCTTATTCATAAAAAATCCTTAATTGAGGTTTGATCGGTCTGTTACTTAGCAGACTGATTAAGCTGTTAGACGGTTGTCAAGAAGTGTGATTCATAACGCTTGCTAGCAGTCTGCTAGTTGTTGAGCTGCTGATAGACGGATTAGACGCGTTATGTTGGCCACCTTGACAAATCAAAGACAAAAAATGGCCTAATCGATAATTAAAAAAAAATTGACAGCAGTGACAGCAAATTACCAGGAAAAAAAAATAAAAAGCGAGATGTTTGTTTTCCCGCCATTTCCGATCCGCATGTTTATGTTGTGCAAAAAGCCATAATTATGTTAATCATCCTTATTTTTTTCATATTTATTGTTGCTAATTTAGAGGATTTTTAAATACAAATTCCTGAAAATAATTTTTCCTGTTTTTTTAATCTGCGTAGCCTGCCTTCACTATAAATATCTTCGGTACCTATGGTTTTTTTGCTCTAGTCAAAGTCAGCTGTTCAAACTTGTGGCGGCCATTTTGTGACTTAGCAGAGAGATAAAGGAGGGTCTACGGTCCTCTAACTTTAGCAGAGCCTTGATCGACTGATTAGCGCTAACAGACGTTTATGAATCATGTTTTTTAGCATCGGGCCTTCAAGGAGCCTTCAAGGAGGCTCTAACTTTTTATGAATAAGGCTGTAAATCTAGATTTATTTTTCCTGCAGACGGCCTAAAACTAAAGTGGCTCAGTAACACGAGTAGAATCGAACTTGGATTTAAAGCCCATGGTCAAAGACTCCCCGTAGACTACAGTCGCCTGTTAGTAGCATACTAGTAGACTCTGTGGTCGTTAATCCCCAACTCACTATTAATGACATATTGATAACGTAATCAAATAACCGTACTACGTTAATTAGTTCGCCACTTTGGTTAAATTCGTCAAAATGGGGGGCTGCGTTTTGATATTGCTTTGTGTAGCTTTCTCTCCACGGCCTTCCAGTGATGGGGTACGTAATAAAGCTATTTTAAATTTTCTTCCAAATATGTGCAGACAAGTATTTAGACGACCAGATGGCCTAGTGGTAGAGAACCTGACTACGAAGCTCTTGAGGTCCGGGTTCGATTCCCGTGTCGGGGCAGATATTTGTTATGAAAAATACGAATGTTTGTTCTCGGTCTTGGGTGTTTACTATGTATTTAAGTATGTATCTATCTATATAATTATATTTATCCGTTGCTTAGTACCCATAACACAAGCTTTGCTAAGCTTACTTTGGGACTAGGTCAATTGGTGTGAATTGTCCCGTGATATTTATTTATTATTATTTATTTAAGTGCAAAAATAAGTATCTATTCAAACCACTCAAAAATATGTTACTACGGCCTTTTTGTGTCGGAATAAGAGACTGTGGTACATATTTTTGAATCTTAGAATAAGTAGGTATTTTTACACTTGACTGTACTTGGGTCAAAATTCATTTCGTTGCCTTTTTTCCAATCACTGTGTTCTTACGAAATTATTTATGTGTTCTAGCTAGTAAGTAAAAAATGACCAATACAAAAAACTACTCCATCACTTTTTATCGGGGACAAAAACAAGACAGCAAAAATAATTTTGACAGTTTATTAGAGAGATCTAGTAGAGATGTAACGAATATTCGCATTCGCATTCGCTAATATTCGCATATTTTTGCATAGTGCATTCGCATTCGCTAAATTACTGCGAATGTTTTGCGAATATGAATATCAGAAAAAAATACAATTAGATAATAGTAGGTTAATAAAATAAAATAAAAACATTTCTTATGGTTTTTATACAAGAAAATAACTTAACTCGTAATCACATTATCTATCAGTCTTCAC
Source organism: Choristoneura fumiferana (assembly GCF_025370935.1). NCBI lineage: Eukaryota > Metazoa > Arthropoda > Insecta > Lepidoptera > Tortricidae > Choristoneura > Choristoneura fumiferana. Next base: position 10,940,429 of record NC_133490.1, read on the forward strand.
TTAATCAT
>NC_133490.1:10940536-11050963 GCF_025370935.1 Choristoneura fumiferana
AATTTGGAAGCTGATAAAAAAAAACTGATAACACCTAGAGGTTTAATTTTTTTTTATTATATGACACGATATAACTCTCAGGTCGCAAATGAGATATTGATTTAAACCCTTTTTAAAAAATAATAAAAATATATTACCGTCCAAAACGTAACGAAAATTGACTATTTTTTTTGACCATGAGTACTTCATACCTTATTATTTTCATGCTATTTAACTTCTCATGATCATGATTTTGTTTAAACAAATTTTATGATATAACGATAGTCCTACCGATTGCGGAATCATGATAATCAAATATTTTCATGTTTTATATTATTTTCTTTTCACGTGCCAAAAAACCACGTTTTCGTTACGAAATCCTTAGGTGACGCTTAATTAAGCTACCTTTAACGCCAATTTCGGTAGAAATTGGTTTTTGTACACTGGCAACTAATACTCTAATAGGGCAACATTGATGAGATAAATAAATCTCATCAGTTTGTGACAAACAGCCATCAAAAGTGACGCGGGGTTTTTTTTTTTTCGAAAAAACGTCTAAAGTGCTTGTTCGATTTTAAGGGTAAGTAGTGATTATTTTAACTGGTTGTTTTTTCATACGATAGGTAATCTTTTCCATGTAAGTGGCATGTGTTATTATGTTCAAAATGTCGTTATTCACCATGATAAACGATTTTTTGTATAAAATACGTTACACTTCGTTACGATTACGTCATTTTTACAAAATGCTACGTATTTTGTACATAACGTAACGAAAAAATGTGGTAAAGGGAAGTTCACACAGAAAAATTCTAACTTACACCAGTTTATTATTAGGTTTCCAATGACTGCACGCACAGTAAGTTAGTTAGATGGATATTTTGAAGTTAAATAAATTTTAATCTGTAGGTGCAGGGATCGGCACAAGAGAATTGTGGCGAGTTCTGCGTTCACGTCCTGCTACATGCGTAGCGTATTTAAAGTGAGAGACAAACGGAGAGATTCATTAGTTCATTTGTTACCTAAACTTAATAATCATAATAATTTATTTCCAAAAACATCTTTTTACATTGTCCACTTAACTAAGATACTACTTCCTAAATTGGTAAAACCTGTGATTTAGGGTTTTGGCCATTCTTTGAGGTATTTAATAGCTTGTACAGTCGAAGTCACAAGCATGCTCACAACTAAGGTGGTAGGACCTTGTGCAAGGTCCGCCCGGATTGCTACCACCCATCTTCCTCGCTAATCCTGCGTGAAGCAGCAGTGCTTGCACTGTTGTGTTTCGGCGTGGTGAGTAAGACAGCCGGTGAAATTACTGGCACGTGAGGTATCCATCATAGGCTCTAGGTTGGCAACGCGTCTGCATACCCCTGGCGTTGCAGATTTTTTATGGCGGTGGTGATCTCTTACTCATTTGATCGTTTGCCATCCAGTCGAATAAAAAAAAAACCACATCCACATGCTTATAAATGTGCACCTTATTGTCAGTGTTAGAGAGGCATGTAAAGATACACTTTTGGAAAGATGTTCGTCAACTAGAGGGTACTTCTACTTCCACATTCTCATGTTTAGCTCTATAGATTCATATAGGACAGATTTAGATCAGTATCGTCAGAAAGTTCTAGTAAAACTAAAAACTTCACTTTATTATATGACATGTATTTTTTTTTTCATACATACGTTATGTAATGGGATTTTTTACCAGTTTGATCTAGGCTTTATAAAAAATTGCGTTACGTTTTATGGTAACGCCACGTATTTTTTTTATGTTATTTCTATGTCACATTGGTTAAAATTCGCGGCCTTACCCATATCTAAGCTTGATTGATGACTTCGACAAAATACATCAAAATCTATTAGCTATAAACATACATAAATATTGTATCGGTTGCGCATTTTTATTGTGTAGGTATTTAATGTATGACCTGATAATGGTCCCAAAGGAAGATTAGCACCGTTCGAAAGACCATTTAGTGACATATACATTTTATTCATTTCATTTCGTTTTTTTTTCTATGTTGTCACCAAAATATTTTTTTCTTTGAAACATAAGCTTTACTGCTCAAAAATTTATGAATAGGGAGTTTCTACTAGCCAACCATACCTGTTTGAAAAAACAATAAAAATTTTATTATACATAAAGCATAAGTAAACATCAAAAAAAAAAAAGAGTACGAAGGTGAACTTATCCCATAAAGGGATTTCTTAAGCTAATCTGGTTTGAAACGGAAAACTTAAAAGATAGGCGAAGTAGTTCATGTACAGATACAGGAAAGGAATAGATAAAATAAGATATAAATAAATAGTGGCTGTTATGTCGAAACTGGAACATAACCAAAACTCAAATTACGTCGAAACTCGTCCAAATCTTAACCGAATGTTGAAATAAAGTATGAAAGCATCCTCTTCTGTGGTGACGAATTACCAATTAATATAATTAGGTAGGTACCCATAAATTCAATAGCATTACAATAAAAAAAAAGTTCTCAGGGTAGAGTCCTGCCATTAGTCACGGTCCGAGACCGAACCTGCAACCCACAGGAAGCAGCCGTTTGAGCCTCGTGAACGTTTTAATTTTTAATACGGAATTTTTCGAGGGTTTCGTCAATTATATGCTTGCCCGAGTGATCCCAGGAAGGTGGTTACCAGGTATGGTTTAATTTGATTTCCAGCTTACCTTGTAATGTTATCCTTAGCAAATAACTTTGTTTTATACGCAGACGCAAATATCATGATGACAACATTTTATCTACCGATTAAACATAGGTAGTCGATGCCTTAACATAATCTACCTACTTTTCTATGCAACTTTGAGTAGTATAAAAAAAAGGTTAAATAACGAGATCTGTATAAAAAACAATACCTCTTTGAGTTTCTTGCCGGACTCTTTTTAACCCCCGACGCAAAAAGAGGGGTGTAATAAGTTTGACCGCTATGTGTGTCTGTGTGTGTGTGTGTGTCAGTCTTTGACACCGTAGCTTTTTAACGGATCGACCGATTAGAATGCAGTTTTTTTATTTGAAAGCAGGTTTTCTGGCGATGGTTCTAAGGTATGCTTTATCAAGATAGATTCAGCCGTTTTTGAGATATTGAACTTTGAAGTGTCAAAGTCGGGGTTATGCAACTTTTCGTTGGTTAGGTTATCAACGAAGATTTTTCCGAACTGGTGGTAGATTTTTTGACATTCATGAGTGCTGCGTGTCTGAGTAAAATATTTTGACTTTGTACTTTGAATTTCTACGACGTAAAGTCAAGGGAAAGTACAGTCAGCAGCAGAAGAAAACGAGCTGCTCAAACTGCTACACACACTCTTATTACCTTGGCAATAGAGTCGTATGTAGATCACTTTGAGGACCGTAACTGCGAAAGTGGAGTAGAAGAAAAAATGGGAGGCTTTCGCCAAGCACTGGGACAAGCTCAAAAAACTGTTCATCCACTTCGGCTGCTGACTGCATGAAACTTATGGTTAATTTGATCTGGATTGATTTATTCTGGATTGCAAAAATAGATGGGCCAATACTTAGTCACTAGAACAAACTACATTCTGTGTTTGTTTCAATGACACAATGGTGGGCGTAGAAATTAAGTGTTTAGTGAAGAAATTAATTATTTAATTATAACTAACACTTATCTAATAAGTTCTTACTAACACAATTATTTATGAGTCACTAAGTTACTCGAATTAAATGAATATTTATTATTACTTTTGCCCTCGGCTTCGCCCGCGTGGAATTCGGTTATCGCGCGCTGTTTCCTCGGGAACTGGGCATTTTTCCTGGATAAAAAGTACTCGTAGTCTATGTCACTCTCGGGCCCATAGACTATCTCTATGCCAAAAATCACGTCAATCCGTCGCTCCGTTTCGACGTGAAAGACGGACAAACATACAAACACATGCTTTCGCATTTATAATATTAAGTATGGATTAACAAAGTCATCATCATCATCACCATCAGCCAGAAGACGTCCACTGCTGAACGAAGGCCTGCCCCTCACAAGATTAACAAGAGTAAGACGTGTAAAAGAAATAAAAGTAAACAATAAAACAGTTCCCAGGGAAGTGGCTGCGGTCGCGGTATCAATGACGGTCGCAATATGCCCACGGTCAAACCACGGGTGGGGTAGGGGAGCCAGATAGCATCTCGTTTAAAGCTGAGTTTGGACTTGCAAGAAAAATCGTGCTAGCCGCATTACATTGCATTTAGACGACCAGATGGCCTAGTGGTTAGAGAACCTGACTACGAAGCTTGAGGTCCCGGGTTCGATTCCCGTGTCGGGGCAGATATTTGTGTGAATAACACGAATGTTTATTCTCGGGTCTTGGGTGTTTAATATGTATTTAAGTATATATGTATCTCATATTAAATATATTGACCCGGATAACTCACGTCTTAAATCGAGTTTAGCTCGACATGTTTCGTTCGTCTTCGGAGCCCCCTTAAATATTTATTTTATTTTAATTTAACCATTTATTTTTTAAGTGAATATACAACTTAATATTCTATGAATATTTCAAGCGTCTATTTAATATCGAGCAATATTCTGTTTTTAGTATTTCATTTCATTCATTTAGTGCATATCACGTTACAAACCTGGATGGAATGCTTTTATCATCATCCCAGCCTATATACGTCCCACTGCTGGGCACAGGCCTCCTCTCAGAACAGAAGGCTTGGGCCATAGTTCCCACGCGGGCCCAGTGCGAATTGGGAACTTCACACGCTCCATTGAATTGCTTCGCAGGTTTGTACAGGTTTCCTCACGATGTTTTCCTTCACCGCAAAGCTCGTGGTAAATTTCAAATGTAATCCCGCACATGAATTTGGAAAAACTCAGAGGTGCGAGCCGGGGTTTGAACCCAAGACCCTCTGTTTGAGAGGCGATAGGTCAAACCGCTAGGCCACCACGGCTTTTTTTATGACATTATGTCATTACTATAGGAACCTCATTTAAACGTGAAGTTTGGCAAAAAAGAAAACGATTGTGGATAATTACAGCAATATTTGTTACAGCGGCAACAGAAATACATAATCTGTGAAAATTTCAACTGTCCAGCTATCACGGTTCATGAGATAGCCTAGTGACTGACATACTGACACTAGTCTTAGTAATGGGACCCGTATTTACACTTTGGATACGGAACCCTAAAAACAAGCTAAATTCATTTCCGTAACATTTCTCAAGTTATCTAATCCCTGTAATTACCCAATACCTTGACAGTATTTCTCAAAAATTACGTAGATCTATAGATCATGTATACCTACAATGCGCGCGCGCCGGTCACGCGCGTCGAAAGCGAAACCGGCGGCAAAAAACAGAGACGTGCCCTGCTGGGACCGCGAGGTCCTTGGTAAGCTGTGTGAGTTATCAATATTGTAGCCTACTACAGTAAACTGTCGAAGTTAGTTGGTACTTTACGTAAAAAGTTACTTACTTGTGTGTTTGTGTGTGTGTGTGTGTATACTAACTGACTCAGACAATACAAAACTGCGAGCTTGAGACTGAAAATTTTACAAATATCATAATATCCCATGAAGATAGTCTTTCACGTTGAAACGGAGCGACGGATGATGTGATTTTTAGCTTAGATATATTTTATGGGCCAGAGTGACATAAGCTACTTTTTATCCCGGAAAATGCATAGTGCCCGAGAGAACAGCGCGCGATAAACGAATTCCATGCGGACGAAGCCGCGGGCAAAAGCTAGTTTTTTATATTTATTTCATATTTATAAGTAAATGTAGATTTACAGTACTTGGGGCGTCCTTTTAGGCTAAAAAGCCAGTGGTGGGGCGCTCCGCTCCTCCAACAATTTTCAACGCTTAATATACTTAAATCGAAAATACAAACTGAAACATAGATGCACAGAGAAACTAGAAAAAGAGACCAGCCTTGGGAATCGAACCCAGGTCCTCAGTATTCCGTGCTGCGTGCTATACTTACCCCTACACTACCACTGGACAGGAGTACAGACACAAATTTCTCCTATGCACCACATATCTCAGCTTGTTTGTTTCTTATTTAGTCACTTAAGCAGCGACACTAGCGACATTTATGTTTTAGAACTCATCGATAAACTTTCAACACTCCATCGGAACTTAGTGTCGCTGCTTAAGTGACTAAATAAGAAACAAACAAGCTATGTGGTGCATAGGAGAAATTTGTGTCTGTACTCCTGTCCAGTGGTAGTGTAGGGGCATAGCACGCAGCACGGAATGCTGAGGACCTGGGTTCGATTCCCAGCGCTGGTCTCTTTTTCTGGTTTTTCTGTGCATCTATGTTTCAGTTTGTATTATCGATATGGATTTAACGGGATGACCGTAAACGTAACAAAATTTTCAACCCCAGTTAAAATAAAAAATACAAATAGACTCCAAAAACCAATCTTAATATACTTATGTCTAGATAATAAGTAAAGGTATTTTTTAATAAGGATTGACTAGCTGATGTAGAAACTGGATAGGTATATCACACATTCCAAGGGTCATGAAGATGCACTATAAAAAGATTTTCTCAAAATACCAACAGGATAAAATTATGAAGTTTCAAAACACTAGTTGCTTAAAAATCCAATTAATTCAATCAGGTAAGACAATTAGAAAATATTGGACGCGTACTTTTTTTTTCAATAAAACAAAATATGAGGAAGATATAGCGAGTTAGTTCCGCGTGCTAAAGAATGTTGCACGCCGTGACGTCACAGGCTCCCACTATCGAACTTTGACGCGCTACATCTTTCTCATCTATTATTTTATTGAAAAAATAAAACATACGTTGTCGATTATTTTTTTGAAATCCTAACTGACGGACCAAAAAAAAATGTTTATAACCTAGGGAACCACCCAATTCAACAATTCTCTAATGCTTCATACAAGCGAAACTGCGGGTAAATGGTAGTTAAATAACCCTTCAAACCCAAGCACGATGGCCTGGCCGTGTCACACCATAAGGGTTCTAAAAAACCCAAAACCGGTCCACAAATATAGAGATTCATTGAGTACTTTCCCGAGAGCAGTGAATGGCCAGTTTTTGTGCGAGTACACTTGCTCTAATCGCTGTGAAATTAGTTCGGCGCTTGCGCATGGGCTGTGTGTTAGCGATTTTTGTGAATTTAATATTAAATAAATAAATCAATCAATATCACGGGACAATTCACACCAATTGACTTAGTCCCAAAGTAAGCTTAGCAAAGCTTGTGTTATGGGTACTAATCAACGGATACATATAATTATATAGATAGATACATACTTAAATACATATTAAACACCCAAGACCCGAGAACAAACACTCGTATTTTTCATAAAAATATCTGCCCAGACACGGGAATCGAACCCGGGACCTCAAGCTTCGTAGTCAGGTTCTCTAACCACTAGGCCATCTGGTCGTCAAATAAAAATAAGTAAATAAAATGTCATGGGACAATTGACACGAATCCACATAGTCCCAAAGTAAGCGAAGCTTGTGCTATGGGTACTACGCAACATATCAATCAATCAATAAGATTAAGATTAAGATTGATTTATTTGCCAACATGAACAATACAGGATAGGCACACAGAATACAAATAAACAATAAACTAATAAAAAATGCGTTTGCCAGTCCCTTGCACTGTGTGGCAAAAGGAACAGGCTCAGGTTATGCTGCGCTTGCTCAGAAGCTGCCAGCGCCGGTTTTCAGCCTGCCCCCGTTGACTTAGGCTAGCTAGAATGGCTTACATAGCAGGTAGATTGGCACGCAAAGTAAAAAAAATATGAAAAATGAAATAAAATAAAAAACAATAAAAACTAAAATATCAACACATAAGTACTCTCTTTTTAACATAAACTAACTTTAATTAACAATTACTTAATTAACACCTGAGAACAACACTGGCCTCCGCGTCTGTTCTAGACCAATTTTGGCGTATTGTTTGTGCACAAAGTCTTTAGTGGCTGACTAGACCGATGCGAGAGCGACATGTTCGTCCACAGGCCTGACAATGGGTCAGGCAACAGATAAACATATTTAAATAGATACATATTAAACATCCAACACGCAAGAAAAAACATCGAGGGTATTTTGGCAGAACCGGATAAGTGCACAATATTTATTTACTTATACGATTTCGCTAGATAAATAAAGCAGAAAAAATTGAGTATGCCTATGTATGTAACTATTTTTTTTTAAATTTTGCACTTATTCTGTTTTGCCAGAATACTTCGACATTCGTATTTTTCATGCAAATATCTGCCCCGATCGTGGATCGAACTCAGGATTTTAAGCTTCGTAGTCAGGATCTCTAACCACTGAGCAATCCGGTAGTCAAATATTGGGACTTCAACTTCTATTTTTTGTGTTGGGCTCCACAGAAAACCAGCGTTACTGCACATAATGTGCGGCAACACATGCTGAGTGGAGACCCTTTTTGGTATCCTGCCGTGTCACCTAGTAACATAGTTTTAGTGCTAGTTCTAGTCTTAGTTTTAGGTGGTACATTTTTGGAGCCAAAATTAACTTTTCTTTCTTTCTTTCTTTCTTTCTTTCTATAATTTACGAGTAGATATCTTCTAGTTATATTACACATAGTGGATACCTGTATTTATTTTACATTGTATTGTTTTGAAAATTAACGCTCTTTTTATTGAGCCCAAGAGAACAAAAAATTAATGTTCCATTTTTAAATAAATTGGCACATGCACTCAAATGGGTTCCCATTTTAAATAGCCCAGTAAGCATAAGTCATCTCTTCAGATAAGTAATTCATATTAATGGACTTTACTAATGACGAAATTATTCAATATTTTAAATTGTGGGTATTTCTGTCTCATTTCGACACAAGATTTAATAGCAAACTTGGGTCTTTATAGTCACAGGATCAACTTTTTATAGGTAATAACATGTGATTACTTAACGGAATTTTGACCAGTTTCGATTTACGATTAATTATGGCGACGGTTTAAAAAAAATGATATTCTCATTAAATCTGAAATCAACGCCCCATTGGAACACATTTCTTTATTTCTCATAGTTTGACTTCTCCATACTGACCCAATTGGATTAACACCCCTGTACATACAAAAAAAAGCATTGGCTGTCATAATACTAACTTTTTAAAATTTACGCTTAGGAAGCGACTTCTCCGCTAGCAATGCAGCCCCAACTTTACCGACATTTACACTCCCGCGCAATAAACGTTGTATAACGAACGTGTTAACAACAATGATCTACAATACTGTCGTTATTGCTACTGGCGAGTTGTCCCTACTTATGCTTGCTTAGATCATCACCATCATCATCATCACCATCATCATCATCACCATCTGAATTATAAACAATTACTTTGCTTACCGGCGACCTTACGATGGCTACACGTCTATACAATAAATGTGTGTTCATGCAGGTCCTCCGTCTTCACACTGTAAGAACACACACACATCACACAAACCCAACTATGAACACCACAGCACCACTACGCAAACGCGTTTCGAACTCAATCAGAGTTCAGCAATCACCGCAATAGACAGCAATCACCGCCGCCTTTGGACATTCATAACATCAGCTGAGTTACGGATGCGTTTTCGGCTCTTTGAGAAATAAAAAAAAAACTGATTGTTGCTCGACATATGTCACGGACAATTGTCACGTTGGTGAAATAGCTAGAACAGGTGGTCTCATTGTTCATGCTGGAACGTGGCAATGCAAGCTCCATAGTTATATTTATTGGAGAACTTTCTGTCTAAAATGTAAGCAACGGAAAACTTTTTGACCAAAACAACTAAAGTAATTGCAACTAAATCTACGTAATTGTTGCATAATTACAATCTCACTGAATTTAGTAAGGTTGCTAATTGGCGCAGAACTATGAATGTTCAGACTCGGCAAATCATTAAAGGAACGAATATAAATTTTTAATTAAGTGTTCACTCATAGTCAAAATACCACAAACGGGACTTATCACGCTATTATTACACAAGTAATATTTACCTCAAATAAAAATAAAAGGAGGTAAATATTACTTGTGTAATAATAGCGTGATAAGTCCCGTTTGTAGTATTTTGACTATAAGTGTTCACACTAGTAAAAACATTCAATTTCAGTCCTGAAAACCAGATTATTTATCAGTTAATTGTAAAATTAATTTTTAGTTGCTTCAAAATAAATGAACTGTTAGTCAATTGAGTTGGCAAATAATTGACATTTACAATTTAAATTAGTTCTTTACAGATCATTAATTATGAGTTGTAGGTGATATTATTTTCCCTACAAGAAATTGACATTATAATGTATAGTTCAAGTTATATATAAATCTATCTGAACATACTGTACGCCCGAAACGGGTAACTGTTGATACTTTGTACTACATGTGACTTCGTACACTCCTCACAGTTTATGCAATAAATATTTATATTTCTATACAGACAGGATCTATGGAAGAATCGGCTTTTGTTTCATAAACAATAAGTCAGTTTATTGGTGATTCTCTATTTAAAACCACATCACAGCTACTCCCTACGAAACAAGAAATAAAATCACACGAAGTTAATGATATATCACGACAAATAACTTACACAAAAGTCACTGCCCAATGAGTGGTCCGGAGACCATCACTAGTAAGTAGGTATTTTAAGTATACGAGTTAGCAGACCTGAATATTAGATAGTATTAATTTAAGTTTCATACTTCCACGCGTTCCTAAGAAGAAAGATCTTGACAGACAGATGGACAACAAAGTGATCCTACATGCACTCCGTTTTTGAAAACTAAGACGAAACCTTATAAAGGTTGAAAATTGCTGTAAGGTCTTGTGTAAGGTTCACATTATTCCATATACATTGCGCGCTCACAATACTAACGAGTCGTACGAGACCGATCGAGCACCGCAGTGTCATGCCACTGGAACGATTTCACTGGAATAATGTGAACCAGGCCTAATGATTCATGACTGTAAAGTACTACTTAATGTTCCCATCAGGAAAAGTTTGAATACGACGGCACCTATAGTGTCAATCAATTATTGCATTAAAATAGTGACATTTTCATATCCATTCTTCTTCTTCTCGTGTCAATGGCTTCACTCGTTCAAAGTATTCGCGACCATTAACAAAGAACTTTATTATTTTGAATGAAATGTTAAAACAACTGTACGATAGGTACTGAAGCTAGTTGAGGTACGATAAATACAAACTTTTCCAATAAAATACGATGGCAAAACATTAGGCATTATAATGTTGTTTGTACTCACCATCGCCGCTCTGGTTGCTGCTGTGTGCGTGGTACTGCTCATCTGTGAAGTCATACTCTACGTTAGGTCAGACACATCTGCTCTCCACATAAGCAAAACTTAAATTTACTGACAAATATTACCCATCAGATTGTGCAACCTTGTTAGGTTTTTTGCAAATGGAATTTTTCGAATCGAAAAAAAATCATCCCCACTTCATGTGTTACTTCGCACTAGGTTACCCATGCTTGCAAAATTACAACTTTCTAGCACTTTAGTCTCTATGTGTCTTTGTGTCTTTATGACAACGCATGTTGCGGATGACTTTAGTGTAATGTAGTATAGCTTAGTTTATAGTTTAGATGATTAAGCCTTAGTTTGTAGGTATAGGTTTAAGTTGTTTTTTTTCTTTCTATACGAAGATTGTTAATGTTATAGGGTAGGGTGAAAAATATAGTAATTATATAATTTTAATGAAAAACTTTATTCTCTTACTAAACTAAGCCACAAACGGGCGGACGGAAATGGCGAAACTACATGCCAGGTTTTCTTTACGAAACCTTAAAAACAAACACAAACGTTACACAACACGACAAATATTAGTAGTTTAGTTTTATTTTATTGACATCTTATAACGCCATTACCAAGCTGTGAATCTTTCCACAGGTTTATTTGAACTAACATCTCTGAGTGTAACAGCATCATCTTACATGTTAACTGTTACTCACCTCCATTCCGATGATCTCCCATCAACTCCTGACCCTGCAGGGTAGGCGCATGAATCAGGACTTTCTGCTGAGGACTATGAGGATCCAAGCCTTCCACCTCCAAGAGTGGGGCATGGGGCTCATACCCATGTACAATCAACGGCGGCGCGTGTAAATCCATGGTGGTCAAACAATCCAGCACTAGCACATAACTAAATTAATCGGCTGTGGCACTATTTATCGTTGCGTTAATCGTTCGATGATTAATCCGGACACTTCTGCGCGTTCGTAACTCTATGCACTTTTGTTGGCACTTTATTGTTATTTAACTATTTTTATTTTAAGAGAATTTCCGCGGAGTATTTTGTTATTGCTTTTAATTAAGTCACATAGTAGCGGCCGTCACCGGATTTTCTTCCGAATCTTTTGCTGTTTCAGCATTTTGTGAATCTGTAACAATAAAAGAAGTTTCTTGAGTTGAATTTTCTAAAAGAACAAGTAAGAAAAAACCAATCATTTTAAGCTTCGTAAATGCCTAGTCTTTTCTTATTCCAATGCGATAGAGTTTAAAAATTCGCATTAATAAATAACGTTTACATTGATGATCGTTTTGTTACTCCACTCTGCTTACCCATTGTAAAACAGTTAAGTAGGAGCAATATCTATAAAGAACAAAACAGCTACAGTGGTATAAAGAATCTAAAGTTAGTTTTTGTTGAAAATAAAACATTTTAAAGACAGTTATTGTTGAGCGTATTAGATTATTGGTTGTCATCTGAACTCTATTAATCAAACTTGCTTAATTACCTGTTAAAATTATTTGTATAAATTTTATGATATAAAAGTAAGAATAAGCTATTTATAATACCAATGCTCCACATTATAAAGGTGGACTTGTGACTATAAATAGTCTCTCATATTTGACCATATATCTGCTCAGCGAATACTAGAATACATTTTGAATATGCAACTTTTGTTAGCAAAAGCTTAAGAAGCTTGGGATAGGTCAAAACGTGAAGGTACGAAGCTAAGCGAAAGCTCACATGGTTATGACCTATAGCATTAAACAAAAAAAAATATTTTAATACCTTTGGTAAAACTGAGAGTACCTACTAGTTTCAAATTACAATAATTATAAAGTTACTTTTCGTTTTTAACTCATTTCATTATTGCTCATTAAATAAGCTACCGTTGTATTTAGTTTATTCTTAATTGATTAATAAAATATTTCATCGTAATATTTTTTTAGATTTTTCAAGCCCACGGCTTGGCTATTTGAGGCGTAGGACTAACAAAAATGAGTACTCTAAAGATTGATATTATGGAAAGATATCCCTGAACAGAAAAAATATTAAATCAAACATATCATGTTTTTGAAAGACCAATACTGCGATACCCTACTCTATGGGTTTAGACAAGTAAAAATACTTTACATGCAGGGGAGGTAACTTAAAGAAAAAATACTATTAGATTTTTATTTTGCTACTTTTCATGCAAAATAAACTTTTAATTTTGATTTTCAACTCATCTCTTCCTAACTCCACGCCGCATACGAACAATGGACAGCAGGGCACGAACCCAAGAGTTCTATTTTAAATAATACATTCACATGTCCAACGGAAGCGGTGATTTACTGCGCAAGCGACGCTTTGTGGGGCTCGGACATACTTCTGTATCATACTCCTACTAATATTATAAATGCGAAAGTTTGTATGTGTGTGTGTGCTTGTTTGTTGCTTCTTCATACTAAACGGGTTGACAAATACATAAATATCGAAAATACAAACTGAGACATGGATACATAGAAAAACCGGAAAAAGAGACCAGCGCTGGGAATCGAACCAGGTCCTCAGCAATCCGTGCTGCGTGCTATAACCTTGACATTAATTGATCTAGTCCCAAACTGAGCAAAGCTTGTACAGTCATAATATCAATAACTGATACATCAATACGATTTAGATATTTTTGCACACTCCAAAGTTAATATTGTATGCTAGTAGTACTATTAATGTAGTAGTACAGTCAACGTCATAAATAAGTGATCACTTTTGTACCTTGTCACTTTAACGTCATGTTTGAAAAGCCATACGAAATTGTGTAACGACTGAAAGCGACAAGGTGCAGAAATTATCACTTATATTTGACGTTGACTGTACTATGGATACCAGGCAAAGTACAACAACCTACCTATAGGTTTACTTTGACCGACCAATGACCGACCGAAACGATCCTTGAACATAATCTAACAACATAATACATAATATATGTACAAGCAATATGAATGATCACACAAGAGATAGCGATCGACGGACACGTGTGAAAATTATGTGAGAACCGGATACACATGGGCGGGCCGCGGATAAATCCGAAGATACGATCAAATAAATAAATTACTGTGACAATGTAAAGGTTAGTCTAATGTGTTATTGTTTTCTTTACGAATTTATATGATGTAAATTTTGTGGAGGTTGTTAAAAAAACATATTTACGAGTACCTATTAGTGAAAACAAACATTAAAATAAATAAAATAAATTAATATCATGGGACACTTGACACCAATTGACCTAGTCCCAAACTAAGCAAAGCTTGTACTATGGACACTAGGCAACGGATAAACATACTTATATAGATAAATACATACTTAAATACATATTAAACATCCAAGACCGAGAACAAACATTCATATTATTCATACAATATCTGCCCGGCCGGATTCGAACCCGGACCTTAAGCTTCGTAGTCAGGTTCTCTAACCACTCGGCCATCCGGTCGTCCCATTATTGGACATTATTGTTTTTGAGCCGTTTTTGAGATTATCGTGGTTTAATATCATTTATTATATGTTTCGTATTGTGAATAAAAACAAAAAAATATTTGCTATTGCTACATCGTTTCATTCCAGCATTCAACAAGTAAAGCTTAAAAATTTAAATTAATTTGAGACAAAAATGTAAGTATGGCTAATGTAATGCGAGTAAAACCTTATTTGTCTGTGTTTGTTTGTGTGTGTTTATTTATGTTTGTGAATATAGGTAGTTACTGTTATAAATGAAAATGATACACACAACTTAAAGTATTATGCATGCTTTCTGCCAAAAAATTAAACCATCTTGTTTGTACCATGTTTTAGAAATAAATGACTGATTACTGATTACTGTCAAATCGTTGAAGATATAATAAAGCCTCGGTATGAATGAACGGATTGTTTGAAAATAAATCATTATTATTATTAAAGTTGATATTATTCAATTTAAAACTAAACAACATCAAACGTTCAAGCTTTACGCTGTAGCAACAATTTCTTTTTTCAAATGAATTCCGAAGACAGCGCTGTCTTGAGACCGTAATCTCTCGCATACCCCCATTGTACACAGTTCCCATAGCCTTGAAGTAACCTTTTTGTAAAGTCGGTTTTGAGTACCACTGCTGGGCTGGTCAGTGCCCTGAAATTATAGGGTCTGTATTTATTACAGGTTTTAGTTTAAGTTTAGAGAGTTCTTTGTTTGTGCAAAATTTGAGTTAACACAAAAAATCATACTTACCTTTGATTAGATACGATAATTATTAATTAAAAGGCCTTTAAAAAAATTGTGATATCTATTTTTTTTCTTTAAACTTAAGTCTATTTGATATCAGTGATTGGAACTTCCTAGTAGGTATGCAAACCTGTGACAGGAAGCCCCGCTCCTCCATAGCTAAAAGTCTCAAACTATGTATATATATCTTATTACATTTTCTTTTAGGCACTCACTAATACTAATATATCTACTATTTAAAATGTCTATATGTATCAACATGTTGTTTGATTTTTTATAACAAAAAACCCTTTTTTTTTAGGGTTCCGGAGCCAAAATGTCAAAACGGAACCCTTATAGTTTCGCAATGTCTGTCTGTCCGTCTGCGGCTTTGCTCAGGGACTATCAATGCTAGAAAGCTGTAATTTTGCATATATATGTAAACTATGGCGACAAAATGGTAGGTACATTAAAAAAAATCAAAAATATTTTTTTAGGGTACCTCCCATGGACGTAAAGTGGGGGTGATTTTTTTATTTCTCATCCAACACTATAGTGTGGGGTATCGTTGGATAGGTATAAATTTAAAACCATTAGGGGTTTGCTAAGACGATTTTTCGATTCAGTGATATGTTTGCGAAATATTCAACTTTAAAGTGCTCATTCAATGTAAATGTGATACAATGTAATATTTAATTTAATTTAATTTATTTTAGTTTTAATTATTATTGTGTGCCCTTGCAGGGCGTCATGGACTGACTTATGTACCTAACTGTAACATCCTATTTTAATGTACATGATTTTACAGTGAAATAAATAAAAAAATAAATAATTTTCATTAAAATCGAGCGCGAGAAATTCAGGATGGTAGTAAGTATATCAAACTTTCAAGGAAAACTATAACAGCTAAGTTTGCTTGAGAATTATTAGTAGTTTATGAGAAAATATTACCTACTTAATTTTTTCGTAATGGCTACGGAACCTTTTTGGGCGTGTCCCACACCCTCTTGCCCAGTTTTTATTAGTACATTCAAAAATTATTCATGCTATTGATTTGTACCTTATTCTAGGTTCGAGTTTACGATGGATGACTGAACGGATTTGGATGAAGTTTGGATCGAAATCCCGAAAATAATAAAGACGATGTATAATTTGCGAAAACCCGCGGAAATTTCAATTCAACTATGAGTAGTAAGTCATACTCATAAGACTAGATAAAAATAGTTTATTTTAAATTAGACAACCTATGTCTCTTAACTCTTAACCCATGACTACCTGTCACACCTTTTTTACCCACTAATATTTATAATCAAAGTATAGTTAGCTCTGGGTGTGATGTCAGTCCGTCGGTCACACGGTCCGTCGTTAACTGCTAAACTTGTTTTGGTTTTTAAACTACTTACTAATGATTTGTGATATGTATACAGGATGTGATTTGAGACATGTAAAGCTATGGTAGGTGATTCGACCTAGTATGACCTCTCAACCAGAGGATCGTGGGCTTAAACCCGGGTTCGCATCTGAGTTTTTCAAAATTCGTGTACCTACGAATTACCACGAGTTTTACGGCGAAGAAAAACATTGTGAGGCATAAACCTGCGAAGCAATTCAATGGTGGGTGTCAGGTTTCAATCCAATCTAGCCCCGCGTGGGAACTAACGGCCCAAGTCCTCTGATTCTGAGATGAGCCCTGTGCGCAGCGGTAGGACTTGAACTCAAAATCAGAGCTCTAGCTTATAAATTTTTTAGCATCTAGTTTTAGAAAAAGACTGAATTAATAATAACTAATAAACCCATCTTCAAATAATCTTTGCTGTCAAATTCTATGCCCGATGATTCACTTCGACCTTGAAATTCATTCGACTTAATTGAAAATACAAAATGGCGGCGTATTCGACGAAAAAACGGAGCCGAGTTAAAACAAACGCTTACTAACGAAATGGTTCACAAAGGAATTGGTAATTAGAGTTAGGGTGACAATTTGGTGAGGTGAAATTTTAGGATATGTTTGGAATTATATAAAAGATTGAAAGAGGAAAGTAAGACAGACAGAAGAAGTTATTTTTGTGTTTACAATATTAGTAAGAATTTCGAGGATCACAGAAACGGCGCGGGTTTTGGAGCCAAGCAAAGGATATAGCTTGGTCTTATCACTGGGAAAACGCGTGCTCTCGAGTTTTAGCCCGAATGAAGCTCGGTCACGCAGTTATATCTAAAATATGTCGTAGATTCAATTACAGTTACCCACATGTAAGGCAAAAGGGTGCTTGAACAGAGGCCTAGAATCTATTTTTCCACGGTCTCCAGTTGAGAACTTTTTAGCCCCAACAGCGATCTGTTCTCCGTGCTACTGGTTTGGCCTGTCCATAGCCACTTCAACGAGCCAATTCTATCTACGGGCAACCAATACAATGGACTTATGACTACGTTAAAATAAGAAGTGAATGTGGAAATCACAAGTCCGGAAAGAATACACCCAGAATTGGAGTATGTTTGGAGAAGAGAATGTCTCATAAACGTTGGCTAGTCATGGTCACCCTACCCAGTTAGGTAGAGCCGATAAACACGTCGCCACAGGCACGGACGCGCTTTATATTTGATATTAGATACAGCAGGTTTTCAAGGACTCGTCTATATTTAGACTCTAGTATTTGTTCTAGAATTTTTACTATGTCTACAGTCATCATTTTTATATAATTTACAACGAATAGCCTGGCTAACTTATTAATATCTAATTCAAACATTGGCGGGCCAATCAACTTTTTTACCCACACTACATTTATCCGCGACATTTTTCGAACAATTGCAGATTTTTGTAAGTAAACATGTTTTTTCTGTAACTTAATATATGGTGTAAATGAATACATACCATCCTACGAAAGTTCAACCTATTAAACCGTGAAATATCTTGTTGGAAGTACGATTTTTTGGTAACGCCAGAGACAATTTTGGTAACGCAGGAGACGCCCAAAGTGTCGGTAAAATAGTTGATTGGCCTTGGCTTATAGAAAGTTGATATTTTGCATAATATTGAGAAGGGATATCAATCAGGTATTATTTGAAACTTTCTCGGTACAGAAAGAAATTTAATCTGCGTTATTGATTTCATATGAGGCAAAGGAGGCTAGAATGCATGACTTTTTTACCTTCCGCGTTGAACAGTGAATTAATTATAATGTAATTTTCTATTGATAAATAAAATAAGTCAGATTAATTTAATAATCTGATGAATAATGCATTGACATTTTTAACTGCTTCCAGAATTGGCGTCAACCGTTGGTATAATTAGTATAGTATTTATAATGAATACTCTCTCTTTGGAATAATGTAAATATAAATGAATATCATAACTAATATTAAATTACTATGTGTTGAATATATAATTCATTTAACGGTGATATATGGTGCAGTCTCGTAAGTTAGCTAAACATGTATACTATCTATCCTGTAATTGCTCTGTGTTGCTATTTCTTTTACATATATTGTGTTTTAGCTGTTGGTTCTCCTTAAATAAATAAATAAATAAATATAACATGAGGTATCTCCTAAAATGGCTCATAAGATTCGGCAAATCTTCGATTCTATGGAAGCTACTGAGCTAAATGAAATCAAGATCATTATTGCAAAATAGAAAAAAAAACACTACAAATACCTTAACTCTATCCAATGATTTCTAATATTGAAAAAACAGTACCTAAACTTAATAATTCGCTGCCAATCACCAGTCAGCCGTGAAGCGAATACTAGAAATGACTTATTTTGTAAACAATACCAATTTTACGGTAGATTTGCGCTGCCCCCGCGCAGGCTTGGAGTGTAATTGGAAGCTACCCTCTGTTCTAACCCCAGGTTGGAACTGGGAACTATGCGTTCTCGAAGCAAAGTCGATCCGTGAGTTGACGATATGTACAGACCAGATATGGCCGTCAATATGTTTTAACTCTTTGCTATATCTTTGCTATATATACAAGGATAGTAAAAGGACATCATATAATAAAAGAAGCAACAGCAATTTCAACTAAGTACCTACTTTTACAATTGCTGATGAACTAGAAGATCAAAATATACTAGTTACAAACATCATATTATTATAAGCAACTAGCCTTTTGCACCCTACTTACAAAAAATTTGATAAAATTTGATATTGACTATACACGTATATTCGCAATACCAGTAGTCTCCATCACTTTATTTTTAACTTAACACACATTTCGTATTTGTATCAAACGACGTCAGATGATATTGTTAGTAAAACCTCGCTCGTCGCTCAATAATTTACACATTGATTTGCATACGAGTAGTTTAACTACACTACATTATTCGCATTCTGTTACACACTAAATACTTCACACTTTAATACTCACTCCATTCTCACTTCACCTCACATTTGCGACTAAAACAAATGGTAAACCTTACCAATAAAAAATGGTAATTGGTCATTTTGACTCTACCCCTACATTCCGTCAGTCAGTCATTGCGTGACTAAAATTGTCGGTTAGTGATAATTAATGCCTGTTTTACTTATAATCGTGTTAATGTACATTGCTGTACAGGTTTGTTGATTTTTATTAGTGGGGTGTGATAATTTAATTTCCCTGTCCAATTACAAAGTTAGTCATTTTGTTTTGACAACAGTCATAGAATCAAGAGCTACAGCTTCATATAATTAAAACTACTTATCTTATGCCTGCGGCTTTGCGCCCATCACAGAAATGTATGTAGGAATTTTGTAAAATCTATCATAATTACAAGCCTATATTATTATCAAAAAGGTTATCTTTACAAAAAAAAACTGATTTACAGTGAGAATCTCACTGTGAAATTTCAGCTTTCTACTCCACCATTTAAATCTACCATCGATGAGTCTAGGTTATTCTGTTTCGTATGAAGTTAAAACAATTCCTTTTTCTTCTTTTCTTACTTTCTTTGTTTTACAAGGTACAACCATACCACTTTAAGACTTTCGTCACAACATAAAACGCAAGAAAGACTTTTCGTTTGAGTTTCTTCCAACACTTAGGACTGTTATCCTATTAACTGGTTTCTCCATTTCACTCAGTAAGTAAGGTTCTAACTTATTCATTGAAAAAATCGTCTACATAAAGAACTATTTCCGTTGTAATGGCGCATTACTAAACTGATATACCTATTGTAGTGGTATCCACGGCGATATAAGTTCTTGCACAATCATCTACTAAAACTCTTCCAATATAATTTCCTACATCTGAAGCTCTTGCCATCGGAAGCTTTAAGTGCAAGTAAAAGCATTTTTCCTTTCGCGCCCACCTGTGACATAATATACGTAACTATTGTTTACTCGCTCCCACGGACGCGTGTGAACTGTGGCTCAGAGTTCTAGGTTAGTTCATTATCAGGCTTGTTTACTTTTATCTAGTGTGGCTATGGGGGGCAAGAGATAGTCATTTTTTCAATAGTCTAAAGTGCGGGAATCATTAGGTACTGCGTTCAAGTTTGTAATTCCATGAACAAAACGCTAGGGTTCCGTGGAGCAGACTTTTAGAATATAGCTGATACACTGGGTGATTTAGGAGACGTAAGCAAGCCAACCCTACATACACCCTTAGTAATTGATAATGGTTCACAATCGTATTTAAGTAAAACCCCACATTTTAATTGCAGTGACCATGCACTTAGGAAATAATTTGATACTTTTAATTTGCTACGTTAAAAAAACTCTCTAATACTGTTACAATTATCATCCAGTATGGTTGGTCTTGCTTACGTCTCCCAAATTATTCTGAATACTTATCCCCAGAATACGCCTCAGGTTAACATAATAGAGTGGCTTAACCAAACCCTATCGATATTTTTAACCGCATCACTTATAAGTTTACAGTCAAGCTTTCCCAAGTTGCCTGCCACATTTCGAACTAGACGTGGATCATTTTCAAGGACTTCTTACGAGATATTGCCATTTTTTTAAATCCCACATACGTTGTTTAAGCTGCTTTTGGCAATCTAAATACACCTTCATACGTTGCGAAAAAATCTAACCATTACTTTTTATTTTAACTGACCCTTGTACACTACTGTTTCGTTAAACACGCCGTGTGGTGTGAGTAAACAAACAGACAGTCACAAGTAGGAAGATGTGAACCGTTCATATTGTCATTGACGAGGTATACTTAATTGTTAATCATTGCCTGTTTTTGCTCTATTGTAATACAATCGGTTAATTACTCGTAAGGTCAACGACCCGCACTGTCACTACTGATAACTTCTTTCCTTATAATTTCCATTTTTTGTAATTGTAATTTAATTAACTAATTCTGCCGTGAAGCAGCAGTGCTTGCACTGTTGTGTTTCGGCGTGGAGAGTAAGACAGCCGGTGAAATTACTGGCACTTGAGGTATCCCATTTGGGCCTCTAGGTTGTTGCAGATAGTGTGGCACCCCTGGTGTTGCAGATGTTTATGGGCGGTGGCGATCTCTTGCCATCGGGAAACCCACTTGCTCGTTTGCCATCCAGTCGAATAAAAAAAATAAATATTAAGAAATTTTCGATGAAAGTGACAAATAATACAATTAAGGCTCTTTTACCTCTCTGTCATTAGTTCCTAATATTTCACGTGGCAACAAACAATGTATCACAGAGTTTTTATAATCAAGAAACAACCAATAAGTATTCCCAACTCGACAAACAATTATCTTTAAAAAAATCTACTTAAAGGAAACCGTTTAAACAAAAAAACGTAACGTCTAACAAAATCCAACCTGTTACTAGGGGTGACTACCCTAAGGTCATTATACCCACCTGCGCGGGGGAGGGGGAGGCACCTGACGTAACGGCATCGCCGCACGCGCCGGTGTAGGCTATGGCGGGAATAGCCTAGGGTCATCGCGGATTTTTTTAAAGGTTGTTGACTAAGTGACTCTAAATATTCTGTATTATACCGATGTATCGTATGTAATTTAGGATAAATGAAATGGTTTCGAATACATTTCAAACATTTTGACATTGTCATTTTTTAAATCAGTGAAAAATAAGTCTTTTTCAAATTCAAAAAAAATCAAAATTCAAATGATTTATTCAGTAAATAGGCCGCAATGGGCACTTTTACATGTCATTTTTTAAACTACCAGCGCTTTCGGAAAGACCATCATTGCCAAGAAGAATGCGTCGCAAGAAGCTTTCCAAGTTTTAACTTTCTCGAAAATGTATTACATAAGTCATTATTTGTTTTAATCAAAAATATAAAAAAAAACGTTTTGTAGGTAATAAAATGAACTACAACTTGTTCGAAAAGTTTTGGCTTCGAAATTGGTGATTATTTCTTATGATAGTTTTTAAAAATACAATTAGATTTTAAACAATTTTATTTTATCCTACATTCAAGAGAAACATGTATTGAATTCTAAAAAAAAGCAAAATATCCTTATTGCTAATCAAACAATACATCAGTGACTGCACAATAAATAATTATGATAATTCTTTATATATTACATTGGTAAAACATAAACTATTGCTGCCACAGACAGGCGATTTGGAAACATTGCGTGTCCGGACATTAAAGTTATAAACCGTGCTTTGCCTGTGACGGGTCATTTTTGATACGAGTAGTGGGCTGTAAACTTATAATAATACATTGTTTACTTAATTTACAAAGAAATATCTAACAGTTTAGTAGCCGTTACAGGGGACCGAAGAGCTGGCAGTTTCCTCGGGCATAGAATTAATTTAGCAATTCGAAGAGGGAACGCAGCCAGCATTTGGAATTTGGCCTAAAGGGTCTGGCTTAATGAATTTGTTTTATAATAATAATAATAATCATACAATTGCTTAAAATATTAGACATAATTTATACAAGGATGAGGAGGATTGTATAATTTATACGAGGATCTGGCGGTCCTCAAACTAGGCTGAGCCTGTATCTTGAGGACCTGTATCTTTTAGTTTTTCCTTCTGTTCGTGTCTTAAGTGTATTTTTTTTGTAAAAAAAAATACTAATACTGCTACTACTACTATCACTATCAAAACAGTATCGATTCCAATATGAAAAAAAAATACGTTATTTTACCGAAGGTTTTTGTCACTATTGTCTCTCATCATATATTGTCTGTCATCTTCGTACGATTATAAATTCGACAAAAACATAAACTAATTATTTCCATTCAAAATTGTTGCCATGTGTACTCGAGCATTTTACGTTAAAAATGTGTCAATTATGTAAAAAGTAGTACCCCCATAAAATTACAGTTTTATGAGAGTCTTGTTTAAATTAAGGCCACTTACTTTAAAATAAAACTTTTATTTATTATAATATTATGAACATTAAATTAAAAAAAACTCCCACCAAGTACAAAATAGGCAAAACGAAAAACATGACAGCACCGCTATTTTGTACGTACTCTTACAAGAGTCACAATCGACGACAAATACCCTCTAAAAATAACCCAATTGTAATTGAATCAACCGCGGAAATACTTACCATTGTACTTGAATTACTTGCATAGATGTCTGATATGCAAATACTAACGTTTCCCACATAATATCAGCACCTGTTGTCTTTAATTTAAATTTTAAATGTGGCAACCCTGAGGGGTGCGGTGTGAAACAGTGGAGCTATTTGGGGAAGATTTTGGAATGATTTGCCTTTGACATTGGTCAGTCATAGTAGTTCCGGTTTAGAATTATTCATCATCATCATCATCATGTCAGCCGAAAGACATCCACTGCTGGATATAGGCCTCCCCCAAGGCTCTCCACTCAGACCGGTCTTGTGCTTTCCGCTACCACCGCGATCAAGCGATCTTAACCAGGAATAGAAGAAGAGAAATATTATTAATATCAAATGTAGACAATGACGGTTTCCAGTAGTTTTCGTGACAGGCTAGTTGGCTCTAGTATTATGACGTCCGTTTTACAGCTTTGATGTGACTGTAACGTCAATCGAATTTCAGAAAACCCACATTAAGATAGTTCTACCTCTATACGGACGCCGGCTATTTTCTTACTTTATATTAAGGGCCTGATTCACCATTTGTTGACTAACTTTAAGAGACGGATATCAGTGATACCGTCTCTGTTTGTTTTGTTGGAATAAACAAAGACGGCATGACTTTTTCCTGACACTTAAGGTTAGTCGACAAGTGGTGAAACATGCCCGTAATAACCAGAAATATTAGTCGATCATCAACAAGGCTTAAAAAGTTATCACATTTTAAGGTCTTTTGAAATGATGCAGCATATACGTAGTGATACCAAACTGATTAATTACTGCGTGCAAAACGATGTGCTGTCGCGTGATTTTTTTGCACTGGTAACATCGCGAACTGTCAGAGGTCGGGAGAGTTTGTTAACCTATAAGGTCGGAAAGGGCTTCATTCATAAAAACCGCAATTTTATCGCGTGTGACGGCGTGTGGATGCTTTTTATTCATGACGATGAGTCTGGTATTTTTTCTCGGAGAATTTTTTCTTTGAAGGTTATATTAGTTCAGTTTTATTATCATACTTACCGTAGATGTTATTTTTTATAATAAGTGCAAAGATGTTACTAAGTATTTCTATGCGAAACTCTGTTGATTTATTTGCAGTTGTGTATGGTTTAATCAAACGTAATCGATAGACCAAGGCAAGTAGACGGATAAAACATAGTGTTACGAGTATCCGGGAAAAATAAATAAAATCTCTAGGAAAATCAATAATATATCCTTGGTATGACAACCGTTGATTTATAAGTCGAAGATTTTAGTAATTATAGTGTTGCCACTTTAGAGGTGAGACATTTAATTTTTAATTTAATTAATAAGTTAATTGACGTCTCAGAATTCGGGGTAAGTACCAAATTTTTTTACTGTAACGAATTCTGCGCAAATAAAGTTACGACCAACACTAGTAATAAATTAAAAGTTATACCAGCAAAATTATAAAAGAACATGACTTTTAATAAAGCACTGTTCACAAAAATTAAAACCGTTTGCAAAGGAAGTTATCAAACAGCAAATGACGCGAAATTACAACAATTATCAATTTCCAGCGTTCACTATTACAGGTAAACTTTATTCAAAAAGCCTTAAAAAGAAATGCAACCTTAAAATGAACACGCCATAGTTCAATATCGTTACTAAAGTATTACAGCGATATCCTTGTAAGTCAAATATGATAAAACGAACCATGTATATTAGCTATAAGGTTGGAAATTGAGCGCTAGAAATGCGTAATGACAGCTTACAATAAAATACAAATCGTCAATTCGATAGATAACAAAAGAACGTAACTATTTTTAAAATTTGAATCCAGAATAGCATATGTTCAAGTTGCCAGCTATTAGGTTCTTTTTTATTCAAATTTCTTGGCGCGTGTACTATCACGTTTGATTATGGAGGGTGAAGTCATTTCCTGTGATGACAAAGATACGGAAAGTGTTTTAGAAAAAATACCTCCTGCCTAATTATGGCGGTTGCTAACGGAATTTCGGTTTTGGCGGGAAACATGACGAATCAAGTTCAATGGCAATTGACAGTTCTTTATTGAGTGATTATACCTTTAGACATCTTTATTGCATGTTAATTAAATATTATGTAGGCAACCCTTTTCTTCATAAATACTTAGCAAAGATTTTGTTAATTTAAAATTATTTATTTTTCTTTCTCTACCATTTCGACACGTCTCTTAGCAGAAATAAAAAAAAATGTTTACCTAAACTGATCTTAAATAATGATAAAATAATCTTAATCCTCCTTCTTAAAGGACACAGGTGTAGAGGATATATTCAGATAATCTTGAATGGAATGGCTTGTTCACATATTATTTTCACAACGTAGTATTCGGGAATTCTCAGGGGAATTATTGACACACTAGATTTGATGGCTTAAGAGATCTAGTAATTTTTTAACATGCAATCGTACCTTTCATTACTTACCAGCTGATTGCTAGGGTGGTTTAATTTTTTTCTTAAACTCTTTAAGTCAAAGTAGGGGAAGTGTTTGTATGGCTGTGTAACGGACAACCGCCACCTGTCTTGGGACAGGTCAGTAGGGGGTGAGTGACCTCGGAGTTAGACATTGTAACAGTTCAGAGGTAAGTTACGTTTGACCTTAATTTAGGGGCTTTTAAAAGGACCAGCATTTTCAAATTTTAAAAAAATTGGGTCTAGATTTTTTTTATAAGTTCTAAAATTTAAAAGTGGCTTGAATTATTTATTTATTTATTGTAACTAAAACTAATTGGATTTATACGCTACCACATTATTATTTAAAAAATGTTTGTTTTTTATGAGTGCCGGATTGCCAAGTGGTTTAAGATCCTGACTGCAAAGCTAAGTCCCATGTTTGATCCACGGTTGCAGCAGATATTTGTGTCAAAAGTCCAAATGTTTATGTTCAAGTATTGGATATACAGTATGTATATGAGTATGTTTTTATTTATTTAAGTATGTTTGTCCGTTGCCTGACACCCATAGTACAAGATTCGTTTAGTTTTATTTTTTTTTATTTGACTGGTTGGAAAACGAGCAAGTGGGTCTCCTGATGGTAAGAGATCACCACCGCCCATAAACATCTGCAATACCCCTGGTATTGCAGATGCGTTGCCAACCTAGAGGCCTAAGAAATATAGTTTGGGAATTTTGAACAAATCGATTTCAATTGACCTAGTCCCAACCAAACTAAGCAAAGCTTGTACTATGGGTACTAGGCAACATATAAACCTACTCATAGATATAAATGGTAACCATGAAAGTGTCATAAAAGTGATAGACCCGGTCACCGCCAAAGTGGAAGGAACACCGCTGTCATCTAAATAAACAGTATCACAAGCATAGCCTAAAGCTAAAACATTGTTGCGCATTGAATTATAGTTGTGCTAAATAAATAGCACGTCCCGAGGCTAGCTTTCCTCAGTTAAGGCTAGATACCAGACTTTTTATTTTGTTTTGACTTATAATAGTGAAAGTATTTGAAGTTATTTATTAAGAGTGAGTGCCAACAAGATGCTACAACTACTTCAAGTTGATGACATTTTAAAAAAAGATCTGAAACTACCCACGTTATTTTCTCTATAATGTTCTTTTAGTTGCCTTTGCTCGCATTGTCTGTATTTTCCGGACAATATAAGTAACCTATATTCCTATAAACCTAGCCTTTTTATAGCGACAACACGTCTTATTTTTTTTTCTAACCAGTGAAATGTGTCACTGCTGCTATAAATAATTTTCTTTCTTTCTTTCTTCTTTCTTTATACTTCGTTTTTAGCATTAGGAACAGCGTAAACAATTTTGATGAGTCTTATTGAAAAAAGTAAAAAAAAACAGTAACTACTACTAACGATATCAAAAGCGTGTAAATGATTATGTCCTTACTAATTTTTACATTGCTGAGACTTATTTTTCAAAAGTGTTTTTCAATAAAAAGATACGACAAGATCGCTTACCTTCTTTCTAATGCTAAAAAAACGAAGGGCTCTTTAAGGCTAGAGTGAATAGGCTGTCACTGAACCAGTGAGATACGCCTTTGGTCTCATCTGCACTTTACATCAAGGGTCAATCACGAGTCGAATTTATTAAAATTGGGCGAGCTCTACATGCTGTAATTATAACTATTTTATTACATAAAACTGACTTGTGATTAATCCCTACCTCACTTTATGAAAAGTGCAGATAATTGACCTAAATTTAGGTAGATGCGCGTAACAAGGCCAAGTAGTTAAGTTATGCCTGGTTGTGATTATAATTAGGTAATAATTATTAATAAAAACGCAATTTGCTCAAGTCCTGTCCCTGCGGGAGAGTCCTCATACCATAAGGTTGTCTGCATTTCTGTATTTTTTATTAGAAATTGATATTTTTTTTATATTGTAAATCTGTTTAAAAAAATATACCTCGTTGAGTTTCTTGCTGGATTCTTCTCAACAGAGGTTTTTCCGAACCGGTGGTTGATTTTTTTTGACATTCATAAGTGCTTGTTTTAGCCTAAATTGAATAAAGATATTTTGACTTGGATTCGAGTTTTTTCTCAGTATGAACAATCCCTATCTTTCTGGACAGCCCGAACATCCTACCCATTATAACGGTGCGGAAGGATGGCTAACAGTATTTGATTATGTTTAGCAAAATGGCGCTATAAGCGCAAGTAACCTAGTTCATACTGATGGTTGATGGTGTATAAAGACTGATTTCTAACGCTAATTGCAACAAAAATAAAAGTTTAATTTTAAAATACCCAGAACGCTTAGTATTTCAAGTATTTTGAACATTACACCGGTTAACTCACGTCTTTACGTCAGTTTAGCTCGACATGTTTCGGGCTAATTCGTAGCCCTTCCGTTAGGAGCAACGCGACTTGGCGGCAGCTGCAACACGCGCACCGCGCACCACCGCTCTGCTCACGCGACTAATACCCGAAACATGTCGAGCTAAACTCGATATAAGACGTAAGTTATCCGGTATAAACATCATTTAATATTTTAAGGGGCTGTTTCACCACTTCTCGACTAACTTTAAGTGTCAGATAAAAGTAATGCCGTCTTTTTTTATTCGGACAAAACAAACAGAGACGGAATCACTGATATCCGTCACATAAAGTTAGTCTAAAAGTGGTGAAACAGGGCTTCAGTATTTCAAAATATCTTTCAGTTTTTTCTGAGAACCTAACTGATGGAATAATAACAGCCTATTAGCTAGTATTAAATATTATTATAACCTTCCAATTTCAGTGATCAGACAGAGTTGAAGTTTGGTACTTTCATACCCTTCCCCCCTACCCGGTATGTGTAAACTGTGTATTTATGTAGATTGTATGGCAATGCCAGCAGAAAGGGCAGTTTTAGGTTCCATTTCCACCCGAGATATCCGCGAATGTGTTGCGAGGAATGTTTTTTCATGAACCAATAGGAACGCTTCATTTACCTCGCCTCGCTCCACTCAGCTGGTTTCCACCAGAGATGTGCTGTGCGAGGATCGGTAACACTCCTCGCACACATCCTCGCACATAAAGATGCGTCCCGCAGCCTTAAGTGGAATAAATGTAGTTTTATTTTTAGGGTTCCGGAGCCAAAATGGTAAACACGGAACCCTTATAGTTTCGCCATTTATTTATTTACTAGCTGTCCCGGCGAACTTCGTACCGCCTACTTAACAGGCAAACAATGAATGTCGTGTTAACTTTTAGCTAAACAATGTAGGATTTTACTAACGTAACTGAATGAGTATAAATAAACATTACGTTAAAGTTTATTAGAATAATAAGGATTAAATAAACAAAGTCAGGTTAGGACACCCATTATTTATAAATTATTATTTCCAAAATTTTATAATGTGGTTTTCATTGAGGTTGTGTTGTGAATGTGAACAATACGGTATTTTGACTATTTTGTATATGTTTTATATATTAAAAACTACACAATGCCTGTTATAGAAAGAAAAACAATTTTTAAAGCTACCTTTTCAAATAACAAAGTTATAAAGGTTTGAAATTCAAGATTAGACAGAGAAAGACATACTGGCATGTGACGTCACACGCCAGTACCGTCATACTTGCTGCATAGAGAAAAGCGTTTGAAAAAGAGACATGTATATAGATTTTTCAAAAAATCACTATAAATCCTATTTTCAACCGATTTAAATTTTCTCTTCGCTAAACACTATCTGTATATCTATATTTTCATAATAATATTAAGATATGGCTACATACCAAATTTCATGGCTCTAAGCCCCGAGATTGTTATTTCGAGATTTTATCCCTAGGTATCCCGTGGGAATATCGGGATAAAAAGTAACCTATGTGTTATTCCAGAGGTCCAGCTACCTACATACCAAATTTCATGGCTCTAAGCCCCGAGATTGTTATTTCGAGATTTTTATCCTTAGGTATCCCGTGGGAAAATCGGGATAAAAAGTAACCTATGTGTTATTCCAGACGACCAGCTACCCACATACCAAATTTCACGGCTCTAAGCCCAGCGGTTGTTATTTTGAGATTTGATCCCTATCCCGTGGGAATATCGGGATAAAAAGTATCCTATGTCCGTCTCCTGGCTCTAAGCTACCTCCCTACCAATTTTCAGCCAAATATGTTCTGCCGTTCTTGAGTTATAAGTGGTGTAACTAACACGACTTTCTTTTATATATATAGATTCCAACATAAAATTACAGCATTACAGTAAACACCAATGCGCCGTAAAATTCAAATTATACATACAAAAATACATAAAATACATAAAAAAAAAAACTATCATGTCTGTCTGTCTGTCGGTCCGTCCGTCCGCGGCTTTGCTCAGGGACTATTAATGCTAGAAAGCTGTAATTTTGTACGGATATATATGTAAACTATGCCGACAAAGTGATACAATAAAACGAAATTTTTTTTAGGGTATACCTCCCATAGACGTAAAGTGGGAGTGATTTTTTTGACATCCAACCCTATAGTGTTGGATATCGTTGGGTAGGTCTTTTAAAACCATTAGGGTTTGCTAAGACGATTATTCGATTCATTGATCTTTTTACGAAATATTCATCTTCAAAGTGCAAATTTTCATTAAAATCGAGCGTCCCCCCACCCCCTATCTAAAATCTAAACCGGTGGGTGGAATTTTTTTTAAAAATTCAGCATGGTAGTAAGTATATCATACCTTCAAGGAAAACTATAACGGCTAAGTTTTCTTGAGAATTATTAGTAGTTTTACTCTTAAATAGCAGCAATAATAGCAATTACTTAATTTTTTGTAATGGCTACGGAACCCTACTTTAGGCGTGTCCGACACGCTCTTGGCCGGTTGTTTTTCTTTGTCATCCAGTAATTACCTAACAGTATACGAAATAGAACAATACAACAAAAACGCTCGCCTTGTTTGTTGCGATTGCTTTTGATCGCACTAGCGCTATGTGACTAGACCAAATCCAAGATGGCCGATGACCTAATCTTAAATAAATCACAGGAAACCCTCCGTGCGGTCGAGCCGTCCATTATTGACAGGTGAAACCACAAACCGCTTCCTGGAGTAAACGCGGCTAGAGCTAGAACCAAGGAAATTGCTGAACTAGTTGATTTCTTTGGCATCAGTCGCTCTTGATTTCGATGGTAGCTTACAGCTTTGCACCATCGGCCAAATAAGTGGTCTATCAATTTTTAAACAAGTTCCTATCAAATTATGTAATATGTCGCTAAAGTTCAACTTTCAAGTTGACGGACACGTCTATTGGCATTAATGTTTTATGACATGCAAACGATTATCAACTTTAGGGTGGTAGACTACATATTTAGCTGATGGTACCTCATTGCCTAATCATTAGCACTAACTAACGTTGGCGCTACTGGAGACCAAAGGGCAGGCAGATATTTCTCAAAGAAAAACAGCTGCAGCCACAGCAGTCTGTTAGGTACAATGCAACGAGGGCCTTTTGTAAGCGACTAGTTTTTTTTATTTTATGACGTGCAGATAGCAGTGTTGCCAGGTGTACGGTATTTTACCGAACCGTTCGGTATTTTAGCACTGTGTTCGGTGTTCGTTATAAAAAAAATACCGAAGTATGGGCGGTTCGGTATTTTTTTTCTGATAACTTTTTCTCCCTAATAAACGCCTAAACTGTCAGATTTAATGAAATTGACAATCGATGTTGCCGCAACGTGCGCCGCGCCGTTTTACGGTGACGACGCCGTATAACGTGCACCGCACGGCACCGAGACGCGTCTGGCGCCGCGCCGTTTTACGGTGACGACGCCGTAACGTGGACATGTGGCCGGGCCCTTATGCTGCTGCTTAAGTAGCATAGTAGAAATAAATAAGCAACCTGAGATATGTATGCATAGGAAAAAATTCGTAAAAAATCCTGTCCAGCAGTGGTGTAGGGTTATAGCACGCAGCACGGATTGCTGAGGACCTGGGTTCGATTCCCAGTGCTACTCTCTTTTTCTGCTTTTTCTGTGCATCCATGTCTCAGTTTGTTTTTTTGATATGGTTTCACGGGATACCCGTAAAAGTAACAAATTTGGAGTTGAAATAAAAAATCCAAAAGGACTCCAAAAAACCAAAAATAATCTAATACCTTAATAATAGAGTGCATGTTTCGATATTTTTGACAACCTTGGCCTCTCCGAAATATCTGTACTTTAGAGAGAGAGAGAGAGAGAGAGAGAGAGAGAAATATTTATTTTACACATATTCGAGACACATAAAAATACATTAGATGGAGAGAAAATTAATCATAATAACATCGAATAGTATAAATGGACCCCACTCAGCATACTGCTAAAGCAAGCGTTTAGATACACTTAGGAAGTTGTTACACAATCTAGACCCAAAACTGAATCAGAGTCAGGGTCATGCTGCCCTACTCCTAATGACTGACCCCAAGAGAACAAAAAGCATGGCCATCGCAGAGCATCCCACTCGTGGGCAAAAAACAGAGGTCGGTTGGCTAAGACAGTTTTTGTGCGGACAAGGTCGCAGGTTTTATGCCTTGAATTCTAACGCTTCTATTTACTCATAGCCATATTATTAAGTGACTTAAATTATAATACTCATAGTAACCTTTAAGCATAATCATTCACGACAGGATTAGCGAGCAAGATGGTGGTAGCAATCCGGGCGGACCTTGCACAAGGTCCTACCACCTATTTAAATTATTGTGTGTTTCACTGCAGATTTTTGTAAGCTGTAGTTGCAGACATCTGAGAGTCGGAGACCTGGTGACCCAACAGACAGGTCCACCTGTGTCCGGGCACCAGTCTTTGCCACACGGGTCTGATTTCTTTATGTAGTAACTAAATACCAACGTATAAAACTGAGGGGCTACTACGAAACTCGAAAATAGAAGTTCGTATCGCATCGTCCCTTTCACTTGCGTTTAATAGTATTTTATGCAACTGTATCGTAATAGGGGTCCTTAAAACACGAGTGTGGGTTTATGAAACGAGGCGAAGCCGAGTTTCATAATAGGGTCACATGAGTGTTTTAAGGCCTAATTACGTACAGTTGCATACAATATTTTATCTATATCCATATATTAAATCCTCTATCATGGGTATGTCTGCCCTACGAGCTGCGCCCGCAGCGCGCGCGACGACCTGCTGCTCGTGGTCGCGGCGAACCTCCCCCCATGCTGTAATGATGTATGAAATCTCATTACGATACAGTCGTGTTCATAATAGAATCCAATGTCGTAATGCTGGTCATTACCTATGGTTTTTGAACGCATAATTGAGGATCGTCAGCGGGACGGCAACATACGAAGTTCGAGTTTTGCACTTCGTAGTAGGTATAGGGACCTGGAACTGGTGGTGGTTTTGTTTTTTTATATAAGAGGGGGCAAACGAGCAGACGGGTCACCTGATGGAGAGCGATCACCGTCGCCCATGGACACCCGCAACACGAGGGGAATCACAGGTGCGTTGCCGACCCTTTTAGGAATTGGTAGACTCGTTTTATAAAGATCCTTAAGTTTAGTTTCAGATTTTCGTCGTGCGAGGAAAGAAGTTTCGCTTAAAACGCAAGGTACTACGAGTAGGCTGCCAATCATCAAGATGGTGAGGATGGAAAGACAAACGGTTCCTCGAAGTGCAGTAGTGGAATTTAGCCGCAGGCAGTAATTCGAAAAGTTCGTCAGAACACTCCCCATGATAGATACGGTATAATATGCAGAGAGACGCCACATCCCTCCGCAAAGCCAAGGATCGAGTAGGCCAGAGAGCGCCTGATTATCGACAAATCGAGCAGCTCTACGTTGGATGCGGTCAAATGGATGAATTTGGTACTTGGGTGCCCCAGCCCAGAGATGAGAACAGTACTCCACGTGCGGCCTAACCTGCGCCTTATAGAGTTGTAAGCGATGGGCTGGCGAGAAGTACTGTCCCGCTCTATTAAGCACCCCCAATTTTTTTGAAGTGAAGAAAATAAATAAATTATTATTATTACTGCTGGGCAAAAACCTCCCCTTTTTCCTTCTTTCATCTCTAATTTTGTTTACTTAATAAAAGAAAGTCTTTCTATAACTGTAGCATCCGTTGAAACTTTCAAAAGACAATAACCAATCAATAGTCCTGCGCGCGCGCTCATTGTAACGTCTTCGCCGGATGTTCCGCCATTGCCCGCTCGACCGTTCCAAATTCAAAACGGAGCCGTTTCCGGCGTGACGTCAGCGCCGGCCATCTTGTGCGCGTCGCATTGTTGCATGGGAAAAAGGGACAGAGTTTCCCGTAGGTCGTTGGGGATTTTGTGGGAGTTTTTGATGTTGGAATGTGGAGGTATTTGGGGTTATAGATTCAGGGGTTAACGTCAGTGACATATGTCAAGTGACAATCTATTATTCCACTTATATTATATAGTTATAATTGCGAAAGTTTGTGTGTTTTTGTGTGTGTATGTTTGTTACTCCTTTACGCTAAAACGGCTGGACAGATTAAGATGAAATTTGGTACGTAGATAGCTGGACGTCTGGAATAAAACATCATCATCATCATCATCATCATCAGCCTTTTATTCATTCTCCTTTTACTCAATCAGTTCTTCATGTAGCTGTGTGTGTAATCATTCACTTCAACTCTCGTGGCACTACCTATACTTTAAAACAGAGGTAAGCTATCTATGATATACCGTAAACTACTTCAACTTTGCCCTCTGGCCCCAACATTGCTTGATTGGATTTAGAGTCGATAACTTAGCACTCATATAGGTATTAAACTTTTATCTACACGGGAATTATTATTACGGGGGGATGAAAGTTTAAAAACCTAAAGGATGCTGAGTTATCGACTCTAAATTGAATCAGGCAATGTTGGGGCCAGAGGGCAAAGTTGAAGCAGTTTATAGTAGGTCATGAGTTTTTAACAACTGTCCTTACAAAAATCCTCGTTTCACGTCCATAATAGATTTATTATAAAAACCGTTGACAATCCGCTGACCTTCGCGACGAACATGGCCGAATGGCTTACTAATCAGCAGGTAATAGTTAAAACATTTGAATCATTTAAATGAATCCGATCCGAGATAGATAATGACTAATTAAAGTTTCCGAAACGGTTTAGTTTTTTGAAGCAATTAGTGCTGTAGAAACTGAATAGAAGTTTAAGCTTAAAACGAAACGAATGATGTCTAAGTAATTGGCACTGTTAAAACCATTCAAGATATCAAAAACAATGTTTACTATGGTATTTTGAGCTGGTGTTTGACAAATAATTGAAGTTGTTAAAAAAAGACAAGTTAAATGTAGTTAGTTTAAAAAACCCAAGTTATACCAAAAACTACCGAATATTTAAAAAAAATACTGATTTTAGATTTCCTTACCCAAAGGGTCCAAACAGAACCCTACTGCTGTCATGTCACTCATATTTACTCATACACGTTTGTCCGTCTGTCCGTCCGCCGTCTGTCACACAATTTTTACAGCCAAACGGTTGGAAATACAGTCTTCAAATTTTCACAGTATAAGCATAGATGCTTGTGTTTGCCCAAAGCCATATAAATTTTCAAAAAGCTAGATACCTTCACGCGTTCCTGGCGAAACAAGGGTCTTGTTTGACAGCTGGACAGACAGACGGACAGACAGATGGAAAGACAGACAGATAGACAGACGCACAGACAGACTGACCGACGGACAGCAATCCATAAGGGTTATTTTTTTCCTTACGTGGTGCGGAACCCTAAGAACCTACAATTTGGTGCCACAACCAGGATGTTTAAACTTAACCTTCAATACCCATGATTTCCGAACTCGATAGCAAGTTACAACAAAGTAAGAGTAAATTGAGCTACCGAACGGCGGGAGCGCGGTCGGGAATGGTAAATAGTGCGATAATTATGCGGTCAGCGAAGGGAGGGGACGATTTTATCGATAGAATAGCTATCGATGATTGTTGCGACATCGATAATAGTTTGAAGGTTCGATAAAGTGCTTTTATAAACGTAAACAAATAAAATGTTAAAACATTCGCTAAATCCTCTTGCTACACTGCTGTACTTTTGCTTTGCTGTACTAGAAGAGATCTTTTTAGGGATAAGTTCGCATTTATACATCTGTTTGTCACCGTGTAATCTGTTTTTTAGGGTTCCGGAGCCAAAATGGCAAAAACGGAACCCTTATAATTTCGCCATGTCTGTCTATCTGTGTCTGTCCGTCCGCGTCTTTGATCAGGGACTATCTATTTTTAGGGTACCTCCCATAGACGTAAAGTGGGAGTGTTTTTTTTCTCATCCAACCCTATGGTGTGGGGTATCGTTGGATAGGTCTTTTAAAACCATACTTTACTGAGACGATTTTTCGATTCAGTGATTTTTTTGCGAAATATTATTTTGGTAAGTCAGTATGTCAAACTTTCTAGGAAAACTATAACTATAATTTCTAGGAAAATTATTAGTAGTTTAAGAGTAAATAGCAGCCTAAGGTATAAAATATACCTAAACTTGGAAGATTCCGTATAAAATACGAAATCCTTAAAAAAATATTACTTAATTTTTTCGTAATGTCTACGGAACCCTATTTTGGGCGTGTCTGACACGCTCTTGGCCGGTTTTTGTTATGTGTTTTAAGTAAGATAAAAAGTTATACATAGAGTTACCATCAGCCAAATAAGTGGTCTATCAATTTTTAAACATGTTCCTATAAGTCGAACTTTCAAGTTGACAGACACGTGTATTGGCAATTATGATTCTTTTATGATATGCAAACGGTTATCAACTTTAGGGTGGTAGACCACATATTACATTTGCGTTATACATGTGCGTTTACTTAGATTTTAGATAATTCTACTGTACTTTATTTTCTGGTGGTGGATGCAAGTGGTGAGTCGTCGTTCATTATGGCGTTCTAAGAGGAGGCTTTTGTTAAAAAGTGAACTTCTTCCGGCTGATGATGATGTCTTTAGTACTGCATTGTTAGCCAATTTACAATTTATATTAAATTTCAATCCCAATTTTACAAATCAGTCGGATTCACAAATAAACCAAAATTGAAACTAACACGGTAAGTAAAATAAAAGCTTAAAGGGACCACAGTGGGCAAATTGTCAACAAACATTTAAACACTTTTTTCAGCAGCGGAGTACAAAAAATATTATATCGATAAATTAAAAATTAAGGAAATCCCTTCTGATTTACAAATAACAACGACCGGCCTTTCAGATCTAGATTCAATATTGGATTTTGATCGACTCGTCTATCGGTAAATCGAAAAATGAGAAGCTA
The DNA here is from genome assembly GCF_025370935.1 of Choristoneura fumiferana. Taxonomy (NCBI): domain Eukaryota; kingdom Metazoa; phylum Arthropoda; class Insecta; order Lepidoptera; family Tortricidae; genus Choristoneura; species Choristoneura fumiferana. The sequence continues at coordinate 10,978,072 of NC_133490.1, forward strand.
CTGCTTTGCGCATAATAAAGGTATTATTCCTAATTATTGTTTACTGTTGTGGTGAGATGTTTTTGATGTTACGTCTTCATCCAAATGTGTATACATTTTCGAAACTAGTTTGCAATGGCTTATTTTATTTTAAAAGCATGTTATGTCAAACTAATCCAACCTTCGGCTGAAATATTCCGAATTAATTTTATACTACCCTGTATAATAAATATACTAGTTGTCAGCTAGTGACTTCGTCCGTATAACGTTTATCAGTTAGCACTATGCCAAGAAATGAAGAGATCCACAGGAGAACAAATAAACTTAACGGCCAAAAGACAAAATAACAATCAAAATTCACAGAAAATAGTTATTCTACTATATTTGTCACATTTCTCTATCATCAGTGTTTCAAAATCATCATAACTTCAATCACTAAATCATTAACGTCCACCATTTTTCATTAATTGCATTTCGAATTACGTTTTAAAATCGAATGCATTTTTATCAATGTTTTACTATCCTAAAGGCGTAGCAATAAAGTACTATTTTGTCAGGGTTTTTAAGTTAAATTAGTTTAATCCACCGTTTAATTATTACTTCACAGAGTCATCACGACTGATTCGGATTGCATTGACCGACATAGAATAAAGAGGTTCGAAGCTTCAATGGTTTCGTAATTTGTTTATATTGTCACAATTATTAGTTCACGCTTCGCCGTAAAGGTTGCCACGGATGAATTATTTGTGTAACAGACTTTACAGTACAGTCAGCAATGTATAGTCGAATATATAAATAAATATCATGAGACAATTGACACCAATTGACCACCCTAAACTAAGCAAAGGTTGTACTATGGGTACGAGGTAACGGATAAACATAGGTAATAAATAAATAAATAAATAAAAAAATAAAAAGACATTTATTGCCCCATAAAAAAAAATACACTGAACATAACAAAATACAAAAATAAAAAACAACAGACACGTTACAAATATGTGGCAATAGGCTCATAATGATACTCAACTATTTTTAAGTGTCAGATAAAAGTAATGCCGTCTTTGTTTATTCGGACAAAACAAACAGAGACGGCATCACTGATATCCGCACTTAAAGTTAGTCGACAATTAGTGGTGAAACAGGCCCTTAGATAAATACATATTAAACTTCCAAGACCCGTGGACAAATATTCGTATTATTCATACAAATATCTGCACCCACCGGCAATCGAACCCGGGACCTCAAGCTCAAGCTTCAGTGGCTCTGTAACTAAGAAATTGCTTTACGACCCTAGGGGGGCCAATCAACTTTTTTACCGACACTAATCTGTCCGCGACATTTTTCAAACTATTGCAGATTTTTGGAAGTAAACATGTTTTGTTCTGTAATTTAACAGATGAACATGCCATTCTGCGTAAGTTAAACCTATTAAACCGTGAAATATCTTGTTGGAAGTAACGCCAGATACAATTTTGGTAACGCACGAGACGCCCAAAGTGTCGGTAAAATAGTTGATTGGCCCCGGGCTAAATTAAAGTTTGTGTGCTAAAATAGTAGATTGTTCAACAAGGGACTAAAACAAGCCATAATGACACGAGATGTTTAGCCACCCGAGCAGAGCGAGGGGATAAGCTCGCCTTTGTTCTCCTCTCTGTGTATTTGTATTTTTATTTTTATGTGCAATAAAGAGTTTACATACATACCTACATTTTAAGAGCATGAGAAGCGAAAACAATATTATAATTATTTGTTATTCTGTTATACTACAATATAACCTATCCATAAACGGAAACAATTACTTAGGTACTTTGCTCACCCGCGACCTTAAAATCAAAGTAATTATTTAAGTTCATTGAAATGGACCTCCGCAAAGTAACGCCTGATTCAGTAAATTAACATAACATATAAGTAGGTAATATAACTAAACAACTGATGAACATTCAAATCTTACTAATATTAATAAACGCAAAAGTTTGTATGGATGGATGTTTGGACGTTTGTTACTCTTTCACGCAAAAACTACTGAACGGATTTGCTTGAAATTCGGCAAACAGCTAATATATACCCTGGATTAACATATAGGCTACTTTTTATCCAGAAATAATGGTTCCTGTGGGATCAAAAAAGGTTTAAGCTACATACCGATTCCGCGGGCAATAGCTAGTCTTTTATAATGTCAGTGCCCTTAGTGTAAGTTTTCGGTTACAAAATACGTCTCGATCGCGTTCTCAATTTGTATGTAAACACGAACATCGCAAACGTTCCACTAGAGGCGTGTTCGTGTTTCCATATAAATTGAGATTTTAACGCGAACGAGATCGAGACGTATTTTGTAACAGAAAACTTACACTAAAAATAAAAAAATAGAAATAGAAACGTTTATTCGCTAATTCGCAAATTACATATTATAAGTACACAAAATAAAACAAGTATAAAATAAATATTAATGACAGTATTTGCGAAACACTAGGGGTACAGTCGACGGCATAGTTCCCAGGTGACAGGTAAGCAGTGCTTATTTTACGTATTTGGACTGTTTGGGGTAGAAACTCTAGGCCCATGAGGTCCAGGCGCGAAGGGACTCGCAAAAGAGACCTTCGCGTCTGGGCTACTACGAAATTCGAACATCGGAGTTCATATCATACCGTCCCTCTCATTCTCGTATTAAATAATATTAGCGTTAGCGAGTCGGCAAGATACGCAGTTCGAATTTTGCACTTTATAGAATATAGCCTAGCTGGTAAAAACGACTGACGACCAGAAGGCAGGCAACTATTTCCGCCAACGTCTGAGCCTGGCCAATCAACGCGGAAGCAATATTATTGTATTTTTCCATTTAAAACGTTGGCATACTTCGGTATCCGTTATGTCTATACGCGCAAAATACGCATGCTTATAGAACAAGGGCATTAATTAGTTAATAACTTAACCTAACCTACAAAAAGTTGGAAAACCCTTGATTTTGGCACTTCAAACTTCAATATCTCAACGGTTGAACCGATTTTGATGAAACATATCTAAGAACCATCGCTAGAAAACCTGCTTTAAAAAAAACCGTATTCAAATCGGTCCACCCGTTTAAGAGCTACGGTGCCACAGACCTCTTTTTGCGTCTGTTTGTTCTCGGGTCTTGGATGTTTAATATGTATTTAAGTATGTATTTGTCTATATAAGTATGTTTATCCGTTGCCTAGTATCCATAGTACAAGCTTTGCTTAGTTTGGGACTAGATCAATTGGTGTCAAGTGCCCCATCACCATCATCATCCCAGCCTATATACGTCCCACTGCTGGGCACAGGCCTCGTCTCAAAACAAGAGGGCTTGGGCCATAGTTCACACGCGGGCCCAGTGCGGATTGGGAACTTCACACGCACCATTGAATCGCTTCGCAGTTTGTGCATGTTTCCTCACGATGTTTTCCTTCACCGCAAATTTCAAATGTAATTCCGCACATGAATTTCGTTAAACTCAGAGGTGCGAGCCGGGCTTTGAACCCACGACCCTCTGCTTGAGAGCTCTGCCCCATGATATTTATTTATTTTATATTAATTTGATAGGAACTTGTTTAAAAATTGATAGACCCCTTATTTGGCTGATTGTACATCTAATGACGACAAATACGACAATAACGTACCACTCACTAACTTAGCAACGACGACTGGAATGAAACGGATTCTCTCAAGATTTAAAAGCGGTTTTAGTTATTAAAGCGTTAACAACCACATAGTTAATAGTTCACTGTCACCGTGACGACTGCGCGCGCAGGACGCGGCGTGTTTGATTCGCCCGATGACTGCGCCGGCGCGTCAATGGAACACTATCAACGCGCATGCGCACGATGACGTATTAGGCATGATTTACAGCAAACGGCTCGCATCCATCCGCCGCCAGCGATCCTCTTAAGGTCATCCGTCCACCGTGCCTCGGGACGCCCTACACTACGTTTTCCCGTCCGTGGTCTCCATTCGAGGACTCGTCTGCTCCACCGTTCATCGCATCGGATCGGGAAAGAATACAAAGATGCAGCGATAGCCGAACGTTTTCCACCTAACGGCTTGCATCGCATAGGATCGGAAAGAATACAAAAGGACGCGAACGCCGATCGCGTCCGGTAGGATCGGCTCCCCCCCGCACCGTCGCTAAGGAATAGTGCCGCCCGTCGCGACGACAGGCAAAAGACTCCAATCGAATACGACGACAGGCGAACGCAGCCGATGGCACGTCACAGGATGCAACACACAGAATGTCTAAAGCTACACGATGGAATAATTAACTCAATTTTTTTTTCAACAAATATATGCAGCCCATTTCGCCCATGACCTTTCACTGAATCTCACCTGCTAATTTATTCATCCGCTATGGATATCTACATTTCTGGTACCTTATTGAATTAGGCGTTACTTTGCAGAAGTTCCATATAAAAATCCAACATCTGGTAGCATTGTGAACGGTTGTGTTGCTCTGAGGATGAGCTCTGCTTGAATTCGAACCGCGTCAGGGTAGTGTGGATTATAATTGGGTTTCTGTGATTTGTGTGTGCTCACAGAGTGGAGGTGCAGCATGAACAGGCATTCGTTGCATAATCGTAGCTATCATAAAGGTCGCGAGCGTTTTCGGGACAGAAAAAAGTTCCAGCAGCTAAAAGTCAACCTTAGTTAGAGACGCACTTAAAGAAGATGCTCGCTAATCCTGCCGTGGAGCAGCAGTACTTGCACTGTTGTGTTTCGGCGTGGAGAGTAAGTTAGCCGGTGAAATTACTGGCACCTGAGGCACACTGTTTCATCAAAATCATATATGCAATCTGTTCTTAATGTAATCCTTCACTTCAACTCTCGTGGCACTACCTGTACCGTTCTACACCAGAGGCAGCACGTGGTACATGCTCCACTGGAGCGGCAGGACTTTGTTTGATTCGCACGATGATTACGACCATGCAACCGAAAAATGACGCTCGGCTTAACGTGACGCGAGTGCATTGGGCCAACGTGATGGTCAGGTGCACTCGGCAGCTCTGCGTGACCAACAATGATGTGTATGTCGGCGGCCAATCGTAAAATCCGCGAGATCACGAAATTCCTAGGCATATCATGAAGTGGCGCCATTTCATGATAATATAATATATTTTTTATTCGACTGGATGGCAAACGAGTGGGTCTCCTAATGGTAAGAGATCACCACCGCCCACAAACATCTACAACACCAGGGGTATTGCAGATGCGTTGCCAACCTAGAGGCCTAAGATGGGATACCTCAAGTGCCAGTAATTTCACCGGCTGTCTTACTCTCCACGCCGAAACACAACAGTGCAAGCACTGCTGCTTCACGGCAGGATTAGCGAGCAAGATGGTGGTAGCAATCCGGGCGGACCTTGCACAAGGTCCTACCACCTGCAAATATATATTGATATGCCTAAAAGTTGGCCAGGAATATCACGATGTGCCTGAGAAACAATACAGCATATCGATTAGTTCGATAGTCGATATTCCTAGCTCTATACCACGCACATTCGATATTCCTTAAATAAAGAAAAAATTAGGTACTCTCGTGGCACTACCAATACTAGCATGCACTGATTAAGCAAACTCGTTCACGCTTGCTTATTACCTTCCCCCTTCCACCCCCGCATCAACTAGCATACTGAAAAATAGCATCTTCTTCTCTTTTAAAATATGGCTTTTCTGTCCTAATTAATAGGACAATTTCGCCAGTGTCAAGGTAAACTCTCTTTGAGAGGGACGTTGTACGGTAATTGTAGTTTTTGCAACTTGATAGTAAAATTCCAGAAACCACGTGGAGACCACTTGCGCATTAAAAAATGTTAGACACGAGAGCAATATAGAATTAGCAGGGCCTGCTATTAGAGAGCATGCCACTAAAAAGCATGCTCGATAGTAGCATGTCCGAATTTCATATGCCCGAATGTATCGTTTTCTAGAATTTTCATTTGCCATAAAGTAATTTATTTCTGAAATAGTAATTTCTTCAGGGTTGATATTAAAGTAACCTAACCTACTGCATTCTATATGATGACATTTAAAATAATCCTGAAAACAGCACGGTTTTATATATTTTATGGCAAACGTTGGTATGGCAAGTGAAATTCGGGCAAATGAAATTCGGGCAAGTAAAGGTATACGAACGAGCATGTGTGACAGGGGCCTTACGACCGAAAACTGACGCTTGGTTAAACGTGACGCAAGTGACGGGGTGAACTCGGGTGGTTTGACGTGTAGATGGTGTGACGCGTGTTTCTGATTGATGAAGCTAGAGGACTTGGATTATTCACGTTAGTTGCATTGCCAGTAGCTTTAATGTCTCTACTACGAGTACTTCGTCCTTTAGGCTCCGTTTGCACCAACGATGTGCTATGCGAGGCGAGTTAAACGAAGCGTTTCTATTGGTTCAGGAAAAACACATTCCTTGCAATACGTCCTTGCAAATTTCTGGTGAAACCGTTAGGTCGGTCGGTGTTGCCATACATTTTTTTTTAAGTTTGTTTTTAGTTAAGGTCCTCACTGAAAATCATCACCACGGCTTGCCGTGGCATTATGCTGAGTGGGGACCTATTTAGCGTCATGCATGTCTTTATTTGTTCTATGTTTGTTTTATGGCTTTAAATAAATGTATTTTCTGTCTTTCTTTCTTTCTTTAAGTCAAACACATTCACATTTTATTTATAAGATTTTCCCCCTGTTTCACCATCCATTGATTAAATTTAACTGACGGATAAATATGTGATGCCGTCTCTGTTTGTTTTGTTCGAATAGACTGAGACGACACCACATTTATCCGACAAATAAATCAATGGGTGGTGAAACAGCCCCTTGGTTTATTTGAATCTTTGGTACGAGTACAAATGTAAACAAATAATCTCAACGATAACGGAATCAAACAATCCTCGAATTAAACTAATAAACACACGTTATAGTATGGTCAGTGAGGGAGTTCCAGTTATGCACTGCTGGCATCAGCTGTACCCAGAGATGTTTTTGCTAATCTGTCAAGCGTGCTATAGGTCACGTACATTGATGGCTCCGAGCCAGTTGTTCCGTGTGTTCATTGAGCGGTACGCAATGGTGCCCAAGCATTGGCGAGACGACGCGTCATAGGTTCCGATTCAAATGTTTCGAGGCATGAAAGTTGGGCTGTGGAGCGTGGAGGTGATGTGTATTGCTGGTTTTGTTCCGGTAGTTCTGTTAGCGTTCATTGACAGGGAGCGATGGAAGGTGAATTGATTCGTAAACCTTGACACTTGGTCGCGTTAGTTTTCATTTACGGGGCCGTGACCCTTGTTATGTGGTTCAGAGGTAAAAGTGGACAGAAGATATAGGTTACCGTCAGTTACCGAGATCAATCAATTTCCCTTCATGGGGTCGTTCTGAGAAACCTTGAGGAGGATGGGTACGTATTTTGCTTATTGTATTCTCATTTTATGTATTGTAGGTATGTATAATATATTATAAAAATATGTTCAAATAAGTATCTAGTTACTTTCTGTAAAAGGATTATGTTTGTGAGTTTATGTGTTACTAGGTAGTTATTGCTTGCGACTTCGATTGCGAAGAATTCATTTATTGTTATCCGTCCCGTCGGGAATTTTTCAACTTTTTGTAACTATCCTACCTATGTCCATCTTAGAGTCTCAAACTATCTCGACACCAAATTTCATCCAAATGGATTTAGTTTAGTACGTGTGAAGAGGTAAGAGATGGACAGACAGTTATTTTAATATTAACGTTCTCTTTAATATTGTTTGTTTTCATCTTTGCCTACCTCTTCCCCTCCTTTCTTCAATGTCTCCCTCAAAATACTTATGGCCGGTTTCACCAACCATTGATATATTTTGAGTGACAGGTATTTGTGATGCCGTCTCTGTTTGTTTTGTCTGAATAAACAGAGACGGCATCACATTTATCTGTCATATTTTTTTATCAATGAGTGATGAAATAAACCCTTAACATCTGGAATATTTTAGAAAATAGTTGGGTTAGTGTGACTGAATTTGTGATTGTTTAATTGGTTCAAAATGTAGTTGTACGTCGATGACATAATACACTTTGAACATCAACCGAAGCATAGAAAAGTTTGACAAATTTAATAACAAAAATTGAAAAACATTTACAGAAGTGTTCAATTACAGTAACCCATGATAAAATTGAAATAAATGAAATTGAATTTAGACGGATTGATTACAAAACATGCTCTTTACTAATTAGATTACTGCATACGTAAATTTAAGTAATAACAATTGGAAAATGTAATGAAACCACTTATTAGTTTATAATAGCTCAGATTTCCTAAACGCTTCCGTCGATCTATAATCGGCTTCGCTAAATCCCTGGAGCCTGCGCGCGGCGTTTTAGAAAGTGCCGCCGCCATTGTGATTTTTTGTCTCCTTTTTTCGTTCGACAAAAAGCAATCGAAAGGTGTCGCTGTCATTGCTACTGATTGAAGAAATGTTAGGTTATGAATACATTAGAAATAGTACTACAGTTGGTTTGGAATACTAAGCTTCTAAAATTGCCAACTTTTTTTTATTCATTGGAAGTAATTCCGATTTCACAAAGAAAAAAATCATTACAAAAATCTAGAGAACAGTTTTTCTATAATACTGAAAATAATAAGCTTCCAATGAGCAAAAAAACAATTTGAATTTAATGAAACGCGTTGATGTCTTTTATATCAAAACTTAACAAAGTCAAATAAAGGTCATTACTAAAACTTCTCATACCTTGAAATCTAGATTACATTATAAATGTTTCTTAACACAAAATGGTTAAGAAAGCCTGTTCCTTCAGTTCAATATTGAAATATAGTGTCATAGTAAAGAAATGTTTATGTAAAAACTAAAATAAAACTGTCTCTTCTATAGTCCAGCGTCGAAGTGAAATTGGCGGCTTGCACGTGTAACGTTTTATGTAATTTCTTTTTGCCGTTGCTGCTGCTAAGTGAATGTTTAACATTTCGGAACTTTACACTGCTCTGTGTTTTAGACAGAGTTGACAAAGAAAATATTAGTTAATTTCTTAAAATACAACTTTGTCTTTCAGAAGACAATGTTCCCATCCCAATAACCCGTTCATTTTGTCGTTATTGTATAAAAAAAATCTAGAAATGCCAAATTAAGGTAGTGATGGAAAATTATGCCTTTCTTGTTTACAAAAAATATATAAAATTCTAATTAATACAATTTACATACTTATATAACGTAGGTAGGTACGCTATATTTTTATGTAGTTAACATCACACTTCTGTCAACTTAACTAGGTTGGATTTTTTGAAAACATACCTATAATAAAAACATAGATAATCCGAACTATAGATATAGCCTTGATAAAATGTAAAATATTATCCTTGAAAGGGGAAAAATAAAAGACAAAGAAATGAGAATGCCACCCGGCACAACTTACACAATATACTGTAGGAACTTCAGAAAGAGATACATTGGAAGAGTTGGAACCCTATATGATGTACTGTCTTTCGGTGTCAATGGAAAATTGACCACTTGAATAAACCATTTTGAATTTGGACCAAAATGTAGAGAAATATTTAGAACCAAATGTACTTTTGTCGTAAATGAATTAAACCCAAATGGAATATTGACAATTATAAATCAGGAGCAAAACTAAATAAGCAATAAGCGAATGTTGTCTAAATCAAGTCCTAACTTAATATGTAAGTCCAAAACAAATGATTTCGGGTGCAACATATTTACAATTCGGCACATTTCTGAGTGTACGTAAATACAGGTGGTCATTTTTTTTCCAGCAAACATCAAATTTGACAATTTACCATAATCAAAATACCATATTTTATACGGGACTTATCACGCTATTTTTACACAAGTAATATTTACCTCGACGTTTCGGCAACGTTACAGTCGCCGTGGTCACGAGTAGACTGCTCGACTGGTCTACTCGTGACCACGGCGACTGTAACGTTGCCGAAACGTCGAGCCGTTGGTATTTTGACTATGAGTGAGAATCACGAAAGTTTAAAACGTTATAATGTACCATAGGACAAGATTCCATTTTCGACGATATTCGGGATGGAAAAAAATCCTTTTTGATGAATTTCAAATTGTCATTCTGCTTTGACGTATAATTTCGAGTTGTCCATTTTCCATTTGCACCAAATGACAGTAAATCCCCTAATGGCTTATTAGATGTCAAATGTTTGTTTTTTTTAAACATCGGCAAAGATTTTCCACCGGAAATTTTCACTAATATGACTTTTCGAGTATGCATTTGACGTGACCTCCTGAGGCCCGACAGAAAATTTCTGTTTTCACTATTTCAACCGAACATCAACTAAACAAACATCAAAAACAAAATATCAACATATATTTATTCCCAACATAAAATGACATAAACAGACGTACGCGCATAACAACGTGGGAACAAGCCGTCTAACCTAGACCCAGCACAATGATTCCCACACTTGGGCTTGATTAGATAAGTTTTTGTTTAGAGGTTATATCAGAGGTGTAAAGTTAGTTTATTGTTTTAAAGAACTATAGGGCTTAAAGTTAGTTTTAATTCTACAGCATTAACTGATACAACGTAGACGTTCCAACATTAGACCTGTCCCAGTAATTTTATGATTAAAATTCGGGTTTTGTTCCGCCTTCATTTTAGAGGAGCTCGATATTTTTTATCTGTCGTCTCGTGATCATGGCGCATGCAACTGACGAAATATCGAGCTTCTCTAAAATCAAGGTACGCGGAACCAAACCCGAATTTAAATCATAAAATTTGTAATAACCGCGATAGTCTAAAACATTGTACTGTCCCTGTAGTTGACATGTTCATTCAATACCCAATACTTTTAGTCAAAATACTACAAACAGGACTTATCACGGTAAAACACACGAGTAACATTAAGCTCGATGTTTCGACCACATTACAGTGGCCATCGTCACGAGTAGACTCGACTTGTTTGACTATGACTGAAAACCATGAAAGTTATACTCAATACTTTATTGCTCTTCTTCAATGTAATGTTTGCAACGATGTTACAAAAATATATGCGATCATCATGGACTCTGTTGGGCACAGCAATATTTATAAAAGAGGACATTTTTATATAATTAATAAATTATATTAGGTGACCCGGGGTTATTGTAGCTGGGGGATATTGTATCTGAGCCGTCTGATAGCGTCCTTACGACGCCATGTTTCGCCAGAAGACTGTCTTCACACAACACACATGAACATGGCGAACATGGCGTCGTAAGGACGCCATCAGACGGCTCAGATACAATATCCCCCCAGCTACAATAGCCCCGGGTCAACTTTAATTAATAGATATATTTATTATTATTCTTATTTCATTAGCAATAAAGGAGCAGCAGCAGGAGTGGTGGCAGCGTGTCACATATTGGGCATTGGTATGTCAAACTCTAGGACGTGTACCTTAAATTATTTCAGCCGTATTTCTTGCAGCGCATTCTTGTTAATAACGATTTTTCAGAAAGCATTGGTAGTATCAAATAGGGTTTTGCGAAACATATATATATTTTTAATAATTCTCTTGGTTGGCAGTACCTGATTATTGCATTGTCATCGGGGTTCCATAGTTGTTCTAATTTCAAGACAAGACATTAGAAGTGGGTAAAAATCGATTTGTAGGATGTTTTATTTTTTTAGATTCTTCGTTGTTTTGGAAGATTGTTTGTTAGTTCAAGTCAAATTAATTATAGTATTGAAACGGGCACATAAACAACAATTTTCGGCCTACACAGAGAAGGGCCTCTTCCAGCACTCTTTGATAAGTTTCTGGTATTTTATAAGGCAGATATTATTATATTGTGATGCCAAATCTGTTTATTTTCTTCTAATATGAAATATCACAAAGTGGCGAAACAGGCCATGAATAATAATTGAGTTTAGTTTTACTAAAAAGTATAACAAAAAAAACAAAGTATTTCTTATAAAGTATAATAATATACAACGTGAAAACTAGCTGAACACTTCAGTTTCCTTCTTGTCAGTTTCACCAAATTGAAATATCAAACTGTAAAGTATTGTTATTAACTGTGACAAAATACAATACAATACAATAAATTTTCATGTATTTTAACATATACCTTTACTTGCCCGAATTTCACTTGCCACCAACGTTTGCCATAAAATATATAGAACCGTGCTGTTTTCAGGATTTTTTTAAATGTCATCTTATAGAATGCAGTAGGTAAGTTTAGATTATTTTAATATCAACTCTGAAGAAAATACTATTTCAGAAATAAATTACTTTATTGCAAATGAAAATTATGGAAAACGATACATTATGGCATATGAAATTCGGGCAAACGATAGAGAACCATATTTTACACCACGAAATAGTAAGCAGTACAGAAAAAAAAGGTACGTGAATTTTTTAAGCTAAGCAATAGGTGGCATTATAGCTTCAGAGCGATCTCTTCCAGGCAGTCTCTAGAATACTAAAATATTAAAGTTTTTAACTACATTTGAGCTTGAATTGAGAAATAAACCATGTAGGTACTATTGTTATAATACTTAACTGCAGCGGTTAAGTATGGAATGCTTTTTATTCAGGATATACTGATACTATATCCATATAAATGAAGCCGTTCCTTATGCGTACATATGCCATGACATTTTTGGACACTTTTTTTCAACCCCCAACTCAAAAAAGTGGGTTTTTATATATGTTTTTAATATTTCTTGTCGTTTGTTTTTAATACCTACCGCAGTTAATAGATGAACATTTCAGTCGCTGTTCTTTTGTAACACATTTTTATAACAAAATATAAGAATACACAATGTAATTTAAGAAGTTAAAATACTAGGGCAACTGAGTTAACACTGAAAGTTACTTGTCTTATTTATCAGCTCACTCTACTAAATATTTAGTTACTTTACTAAATCAGAAACATACGCTTTTATAACATTTTTGTATAAGTATAAGGGACGTTAAAGAACTTGAACCGTGCTACGAGTACTTTCCGTCGGCATTTCATGAAATTTATAAATTTAATTATACTAATATAGGTTCGTATAGGCACGAAAAGGTATGTGGTTCTATTTACCTTAGGTAATACTATGAAACTCTTGAAATGACAAGTGGATATTTTTTATTTAAAATGTACAAAAAATAATAAAAACGAACTAACCCGAAATACATTTAACTACTTACTGACGTTCCATTTACGTTTAGTTAGTCGGTCGAGCAAGAAAACGATAAGTAAATTAAATACTACGCAAAAGCAAATTAAACATTCGGTATTTTTTGCTATCGAATTTGTATTAATTATTGCTAAGGGTAGCAGTGGAGCAAGGAATCATTCAAATGGAATTCCACAAAATAATGCTAAATATATCAATTATTATATATTAATCCCGTTCAATACTTTTTAAGTACAAGGGTTAAGACGTAATTGGAAAATATTGGTTACTAATTGGCCCAATAAACGATTATTCGAATTAAATTATTACTTTATTTCTTTATAGGTTTTTTAAGGGTAACTATATGGGGACGAATATTGATACGAGTACAGACATTATTGTTTACATTGGCAATGATGACGAAAAGAATAAGAAGACTATATTCTATAAATATAGGCTTTAAATTTAGAATAAATTAGTTGTAAAACTAACTTACTCTAAACCTAATTGCCTATGTTTACAAATATCATCCAGATCGCTGTCAATGGGCCAATAATGTTTTAATACTGGCTCCATTTTCCTACACACAGATTAAAATACCAAGTCTCCAAATTGCCTTACACTCTACCACTGATTCCAGTAAACAACTGTACCAAAGTTATCAAAAAAACGAAAGGCTTCAGAACGAACACAAAATCACGTTTAAAAATACAGAGAAACTACGCAAAACTAATCAAAAAACTCACCGAGAACAAAGTATTCACACACAATTTCACAACACAAACACACACAGGTTTAGTCTGACAAACAAAGATGGCCGCGCGTCCGCCCGCGCCGCGCTCTCTGGCTCAAATGCGGTTGAGTGGAACTCCTGCGCAACCGTGTGTGCGTTATGTGGAGGCTTATGTATAATTTAGGCTTTAGCTAGTGTTAGTGACATGGCGGCTTAGTCAGACGCTGAAAATTATGAAGTTGGTAGTTTTTTTTAGTTATAGGTAATTTAATTTTGTTTGATTTAGTTTGATTCACAAATATTATAATGTTTAATTTAATTGATTGCATAGAGAAAAGCGTTTTATATAGGGTGTGGCCTGTAATACGAGCAAAAAATTAAAACATAGATGGTTCTCGTCAATCTAAACAAAACTAGTTCAGCGACATTTAAAAATAATGGAGTCTTTGAATTTTCCTTTTTTTCATACAAATTAAATACTGCTATCAGTGTACGCCATCCTAGAACCCAACTGACGTCGCCTGTCACGCTACAAACATCAAGAATTTTGCTTTACGTTGCTTCTTCGAATAAACAAACTTAAAAGTTTTAAAAAAATATTTTTTTTTTTTAAAACGGTAATTCTCTCATTTCGTGCAAATTGCATGTCCATCTAAATTAAAACAAAACTACGTACTCTACAACAACCAAATATTTTTTTTACGTTTTAGCTGAGTATCAAAGTATATTTGCCACCTAAAACTTTTTACTTAATATGATAATTAGTAAGTAATAATATTTTTATAGCCTAAATCTCATTACTGTGGAGTACTTAAAATTTTGATATCTTGCAAAATATGGCCTTTACATCCCAATTTTTTTCATAACTCAACACATAAAGTATTTACTTCGCTTAGTGAGTGCAAATATTAAACTCGAAATAACGTGGAACGTAAAGAAAGTCATGAAATATAGATAACGACGTAAAAATGTATTTATTTATTTTTAAAGTGAATATACGACTAAATATTTCAAGTGTCTACCTGTTGCCGTTATTAATATCGAGAAAAAAAACGGCAAAAAATCACGATTGTTTTATGGGAGCCCCCTTAAATATTTATTTTATTCTGTTTTTAGTATTTGTTGTTATAGCGGCAACAGAAATATATATCTACCTAGTCTAGCTATCACGGTTCATGAAATACAGCCTCGTGACGGACGGACAGACGGACAGACAGACGGACGGACGGACGGTCGGACAGCGGAGTCTTAGTAATAGGGTCCCGTTTTTACCCTTTGGGTACGGAACCTTTAAAAAAATGTCAACCCTCGCAAGCTCTGCTGTTGCGTCATACAACCGAAGTTAGCGTAGATTATTTAACAGAGGCTTAATCTTTAAGGTTTGCATACTTAGTAAGAAAAAAATCAAATGATTTATTACGATAGGTCATACTGTGATACTACGGCTTTATAATATTGGAAGTGGACTCTTTATAAGAGTTTAAATAACCTCCTATCCGGGTATTTTTGTAACACCCAGTAAATCCAGCGAACTGAAATCCTCTGAAAAGCGTCATTTAGTTTTAATCAACGTCCCTGAGTCCGCCGGTTACACAGAAAACAATTAGGTAGGCACTGAACTCGGCACAATAAAAACTTTCCGCGCAAAGACATCAACGAGCTACTTTCTTTATTTCTATTAGTCCATGGCTTTTGTTTTTGTTTTTTATTTATTAAACTAGCTTTTTACTGAACTTTTGGGTAACGAAAAGGGTTATGGTTTTGGATGTGTTTTAAATGTCTTATGTAAACACTAGCTTTATTCTACGCCTTTGTTTCCGTTTAAGAAGTAAAAATTATAGCTCTGTATCTATCAGTTTCTGAAAATTCCTTCTTAGCCTCGTAAGGCCCAGAATACAACACAAATATTCTTTATTGTACACCACAAACCAGTACAAAAAATCTTTATATTACACATACATTCAGGGTAAACAATAGGCGACCTTATCGCTTAAAAGCGATCTCTTCCAGACAACCATTTGGGTACATAGACCTTAAAGCCGAGTTTAGACTTCCAAGAAAAATCGTGCAAGTTGCATTACATTGCGAGGCCGTAAATCCAACGAGTTTGTAGTGGTCAATCGAGCGCCGCAATGTAATGCAACTTGCACGATTTTTCTTGCAAGTCTAAACTCGGCTTAAAGTTATGTCAAAATCGTTGGTAGCGGACACAGAAAAAAAACAAGAACAAACAAAAAAAACATTAATATCAAAATAAATACAAATGATGTATATAAAATACATACATACAATACTTATAAAATACATATACTACTAACATAAAAACAATAGAAATTGTCAAAAGGCCGAAATGTAAGAAAAGGATATGAAAATAGGAAGAGATTTAGCTTTCCTCACAACTAGGAGAAGAGAATTCCACACACGGATTGAAGAGCTAGTGAAGAAGTTATGATAGAACTTAGAGGAAGAATTTGGAACAGTAAGAAGTAAATTTTGGGAAGAGCGTATGGAAGACAGGAACTTAAAACGTTATTGGAGATATTCTGGAGTTGTAGGGTTAAAGAGTACCTATGCTGTGTGAAAGAGTAAAAACACTTGAAATCTCTATTGTATTTCTGTACGTAACTTAAATATTGCCAACTTGTTACTTTTTAGGTTTAAGACCTGCAATGTACTTGTTGTGTTTTTATTTTTAATTATCAAAAGAGAAAACGTATCAAATATTTAATTCACTAAAAACCATATTTTTTTGTAAAAATGGAGTAAAAATACTTTAGAATACGACAGCATTTGATAGAAAACGCTCAAATTGACACAAAGGTATCGGTTTCTGAAAATAACTCCAACGAGAATGGCCAGCATATTTCTTTTATAATAGTAACAATAACTGCTTAATTTAACTAGCATATATTCTTAAAAACATACTTAAACTTACAACAAAAATCTTACTAATTTCCTTACCTAATATTTCACCATCTTATATATGGAACAAGACTGACAGGTGCTCTTGCGTCTTGCTCTAGCTCAGCTAGACTTTATAGCGCCTTCTTTGTCTGCCACATGGACGAATAAACTGTAACGGCCTGTTGTAACTGACTTTTGCTTCAGTGACTCTCAAAGTTTCGTTAACCTTAGTCGATTTTATAAAGTTGAAACAAAAACTGATGTTTAACTGATGGGTAGCCAAAATGTTGAGTTTGAACTTGACTTGAGTTGAGTCCAAAGCTTGAGGTCCCGGATATTATAAAGATATTGACCCGGATAACGGACGTATTAAATTGAGTTTAGCTCGACATGTTTCGGGATAAAACGTAGCCCTTCTTCTTAGGAGCAACGCGACTCGGCGGCTGCTGCAACTCGCGCACTGCGCGCCATCGCTCTGCTCGAGTAAGCACGGGTAGTTGTGCGCCGATGTCTGGTGTTGAGACTGGCGCTCGTAACTGAAAAGGCCGATTCAGGATAGGATCCCCACGGTGTGGCCGAGGTGACGCGACCAGTGTACATTTATCTTTATAAAATGTATGTTACAAACCCTATTGTACAAGCTTTGTTTAATTTGAGACTTTGTCATATTGGTTCCAACTGTCTCGTTATTTGTATACTCGTATAATCGTTGTGGAAAAAAGTCCTCGAGTGGCGACCATTATCCGGAACATGAGCGTCGGCAGCCTTCCACTAGGTGGGCTGACCGTGAGAGTTGCGGGAAACCGGTGGATGCAAGTGGCGAGTTGTTGTTCAGGTGGTAAGACCTTGTGCAAGGTCCGCCCGGATTGCTACCACCATCTTGATCGCTAATCCTGCCGTGAAGCAGCAGTGCTAGCACTGTTGTGTTTCGGCGTGGAGAGTAAGACAGCCGGTGAAATTACTGGCATTTGAGGTATCCCATCTTAGGCCTCTAGGTTGGCAACGCATCTGCAATCCCCCTGGTGTTGCAGGTGTCTGTGGGTGGTGGTGATCTTTTCTCATCAGGAGATCCACTTGATCGTTTGCCATCCAGTCGAATAAAAAAAAAACAATCAAATTAAATTAAATATAACACATGATGATGATTATGATGATGATTTAAATCTATTTATTTAGCTGTATGCAATTTCAACATAGCTTATCCAATAGAAAGGTTCAGCATGCTACACGCCTTAGTCTTTTCGACAATACATTTAATAAATAAAAAAAAAACTTGGCCGTAAAGTTTGAGCTTCGCTACCCGTCTATAACAAGAGCGCGCACGCGCCGCAGCGCAGATTGTTAGCTTAATTATAAATTGCTATTCCCACTAGAAATAATTCTTTTCCTTGTACACCAGGTTTTTTTTAAAAAACGAACAAATCTAGACATGGGTATTCACGACTCCGAGAAATGATTCACTAAATGAGTTAAGACCAAAAAGTTGGACACCTTAAAGCAGGTAGTTATTATTATTATTTTCCATTGTGACACGAAAATTAATCGTACATTTGTATGGATAACTTTTGTGTCACAATGGAAATAACCTAACCAACAAAAAGGCGTTACTTTGCGGAGGTCCATATCAATGAACTAAAAGAACTTCCTTGCTCACCCGCGACCTTACGATAGCTAAGCTTATGCAAAATATGCGTGTTCATGCAGTTCCTCCACCTCCAAAATCTAAGAACACACACAAATCACATAAACCCATCTATCACCACCACCACACTACACTGACGCGTTTCGAACACAACCAGAGCTCATCTTCAGAGTGACACAACCGTACACCATGCTACCGTTGTTAGACTCCAACAACACACCAACACAACACCTGGTGTAATTGGGGTTTGCTAAGACAATTTTTCGATTCAGTGATTAGTTTGCGAAATATTCAACTTTAAAGTGCATAATTTTCATTAAAAACGAGCGTTAGGAAAAAATTGAAAAAAATCAGGATGGTAATAAGTATATCAAGGTTAAGTTTGCTTGAGAATTAGTAGTTTGAGAGTAAAAAACAGCCTAAGGTATAAAATATACCTAAACTATGGTAGATTCCGTATAAAATACGAAATCCTTAGAAAAATATTACTTAATTTTTTCATAATGGCTACGGAACCCTATTTTGGGCGTGTCCGACACGCTCTTGGCCTGTTTTTTATACTAGCCGCTACCCGCGACTCCGTCCGCGTACAGTTCAGTTATCGCTATGCCGCGGGAACTATGCAATTTTCCGGGATAAAAACTATCCTATGTTCTTCCCCGGTAAATATCCTAATGTCAGAGGTGTAACATCGAATTTCAATTAATCGGTTCAGCGGTTTCGACGTGATGAAGTGACAAACAAACAGACTTACAAACTTTTGCAATTATAATATTTGGTGGGATTCTTTCTTGTTTCCCACGTATATGGTATCCTTTTTTTGATTAATTCAACACGCACCTTTTTTTTTGTTTAGATTTAAGTAAAAACCTGTACCTACATGATGTGATGAATATTAATAAATTGCTCTCTCTTTCTTTATTTCAGTTAGGTACGGCAATTTGTATGAAAAAACAAACTATTTTAATGAATGCATTTTTTGATTGAGTTGACTTAGAAGTTTGATTTTTTATTTCATAATATTCATAATCATTTTTTTATTCGACTGGATGGCAAACGAGCAAGTGGATAAGAGATCACCACCGCCCATAGACACCTGCAACACCAGCGTTGCCAACCTAGAGGCCTAAGATGGGATACCTCAAGTGCCAGAAATTTCGCCGGCTGTCTTACTCAAGCACAATAAGAAGCTACATACATACATTCTGAAAATATAATACGTTTTCTCGTCTTTTGTACAATCAATCGTGTCTTGAGTATAAACAAAACACTTGTTGTCTTCATAGTAACTCTCACCGGTACTATCGGCGTACAGTCGGCATAAAAAGCGGTCATTTACGAGAGTTGGGGGAAGAGCCACAATTATTTGTACTTCCGCTCCTAGTGGGGAGCTGGTCGATGATATATCGATAAAAGAATCGATAAAATGTAAAAAATGATTAAATGTATTAAGGAACCCTTTGCCCAGCAGTGGGACATAATAGGGGTCACATAAAAAAATATTAAGGATGAGGCTTTTACCTTCGAAATGATTTTAAATACTGTACGCAATAATGTTGATAAAAAATTACTAAATTTTTATTTGTTTTTGGCAAATTCTGGTTTCATAAGGAAATACGCAAGTGAGATCTGTCTCACGTAATAAAAAAGAACTGATTCACTTACGAAACGTTATAAGTTTAATAGTTTTTTAATCAAGTGAAAGATTAGCTAGGTATCCCAAAACATGTAAGTCATTGCAACAAACTACTTATAAATAATTCAACTAAATGAAACGTTATACAAAAAATTGCCAGTAGTAAGTTTTCAATGTGAACCATGGGCGAAAAGTTGATTAGCAAATTAAATTCGGATAAAAAGTTAAAGAAAAGAGTAAAGACAAAACACTGGTAAAAGCAAATGCCAAAGCGACAAATAATAACAAAGGAAGATGTACAAACAACACCAACAATGTAACAAGTAACAAGTATTATGTGAATTGTGAACTTATTTATGTAAACTTAAGGGTCGGCAACGCACCTGTGATTCCCCTCGTGTTGCGGGTGTCCATGGGCGATGGTGATCGCTCTCCATCAGGTGACCCGTCTGCTCGTTTGCCCCCTCGTTTTAAATATAAAAACTTAATTATTCTTAAATCGAATATCGATCATCGACATCGTTAAACAGCCGTCCGTCCCTACGTCCACCCTGGTCGGCGGAGCGCAACGAAGAAAGTACAACCGCCTCAACCGTCGACTCCTGCGCAAATGTCAGGACGTTCTCGTAGTAATAATAACAAATCCTTGATGAATTTATTACTTACTTTGGAGCCCCATATCCTTACGGGTTCGTATCAAATTGCATAAAATTTGAAATGAATACCAAAATATATAATGGTTATTTGTTATGATACCATTTTCTTATAAAATCTCCACTTTACAGAATTATTATAAAATAAACCTAACCTAAACCAATCTGGGGGCACGGCCAAGTCGAACATTGTACCGTACCTACCTATGGTTTTTACGTCTGGAATAAATATACATTTTTTTTATTTCATTTCTATTTAAATTTCATATGTTTTAAACATGCTCAAAACTTCTCTTTCCCCCAAACAATAAAAAAATAAAAATGATGTTTAAGTATTAATAAATAAATAATAAATAAATATCATAAGACACTTGACAGTAATATGTATAGATCGTTGATTGTTGATATTTATTTTATTAGCCTGTGATAGTGTGCCATTGCTGAAAAAATGTCTTTCCTCTGGTCTTTCAATTCACCCTGTCGGCACTAATGCCTTCGGTCAGTCCTGCGTGTTCAGATACCTATCTATACTAAAACAGTCTGGAGCTGTATCACTACTAGTAACGCTCTCTACTAATCCTCTTTAAACCCCATCCCTACCACTTTCTTACTATGCTATTTAAGATAGTATCACAAATTGCTACAGGAATAGCGTTATTTCTCCACTGACAAATGGATGGGCAGAGTGTACAATTCGGTTGATGAAAAATCCAATATTAACTACACTGCATGGCTTATGTAAGACCGATAGCGGTTTCCGATATGTAACATACGTGGTAATTAGTTACCGTCTAATTGCGTTGTATATGTACAGCCGTTTATATAACAAGATTTACGAGGTGATCCCTTTGGATATTTTCGGTTTACGTAAACCTATATTAAACGAGCAATAATTATTTTACACATAATATCCTACTAATATTCTAAATATTTTTTTTCTTTTAACTTTATTTAACCTAATTTTGGGTCGTATATTCTTATTTCGCATAATGTTGTTGTGTTAATTCGAAGTTGGTAAGTGCATGTGAAAATAGCTGGACGTATATTAAATAATAAGACACCCTGGCACAAGCATTGTTTTGCTTAAAAGGTGGCCCAACCTTGTTCTATTGTAACAATGTATTATTTAAACCAATATTTTTTTTCATTTTTCATTTTCATTTTCAAGACAACTTTTTTTTCAGGTACTTTATACAAACTAAGTAAAGTAACCTAACCATCAGGGCTCTATCACAGTTCATCCTAACACATTCTAAGAACCACATTACTCGGAGGTCTTAGTTTGACTTTGTTAGACTCTTCAGAGCAAAAGTGGTTTGCGATTAGCCTTTGGACTGGCCAAGTTCTTTTGAATAAGTTTGGACATAATGTAAGAGACAAAGTCGTCCAATTGGGTTGAGTATGGTTAAGGACGAGTATCACGTATTGATGGAGTGCGTTACGGCAAGGAGGGATACGTTTTCGACCCAGGCAGAGAGGGTAAGGGTGCTCATTTGGACAGAAGCGATCATGCCATTGGTACCGCTCTACTTTCAAAGTAAACAGGACAAGAGCTAACGTAAGGAAACCTAGCCCGGTCGCTTCGGTGGTTATTAAAAGTAATGCTCTATAAATAATACGGCACCAACAGCGTAAAGCGGGGAGCTGAGACTGTATTTACGGTGTCGACGTGAGAACCTACTGTGATTCTTCTCAACAGAGGTTTTTCCGAACCGGTGGTAGATTTTTTTTGACTTTCATAAGTGCTTGTTATAGCCTAAATTGAATAAAGATATTTTGACTTTGACTTTGACTTAGAAGCTGCAATCTGGGACGACAAGTGAATGACGCGGAGTCACTTTATACTCCCTTGGCGCCCACAGTAGCAACGAAGGAACTCGTGTGTGGTTTTAATGGTTATTTTTCTCGTGAGGAAGCCCCACATACCCTCTGTTTCACCGGACAGGGCAACTGCAGTTGCCAGCTCCAGCTGCATGAGGCGCATTTTCCACACCACACTATTAAAAAAAGGAGGGATACGTTTTGTACACTTTGGGACATTAAATCTCATAGTTTGTTGGTATTTTCCATGCTGTGTTGTCGGAGCCCTGCATGATCACAGACTGCTAGATTTGTATATGGATTTTTGGATGAGTAGACAGGATTGTGGTACGGTATAACATTCTGTAACACATACGAGTAGGTACATTATAAGTTATTTTAGAATGTATCCCAAAAAAATTAGCAGGTTAATTTTTTGAGTACCCTAATATTGAATTGAGGCTCAAATAAATGATCAAAGTCAATCCCGATGGACAACCTTTACTGGAAAATTCAGTCACACCAAACCAACCAATAGCAGATATACTTCGGATTTATTTTAAAATACTTTGTACTCGTAAGTATATAAAAATATACTCGTCCCCTTCTATATCGCTGTCAGTAATGTGCTATACTTTTTTTTAATTCGACTAGATGGCAAACGAGCAAGTGGGTCTCCTAATGCTAAAGAGATCACCACCGCCCATAAACATCTACAACACCAGGGGATTTGCAGATGCGTTGCCAACCTAGAGGCCTAAGATGGGATACCTCAAGTGCCAGTAATTTCACCGGCTGTCTTACTCTCCACGCCGAAACACAACAGTGCAAGCACTGCTGCTTCACGGCAGGATTAGAGCAAGATGGTGGTAGCAATCCGGGCGGACCTTGCACAAGGTCCTACCACCTGCAAAAACTTGCCGTTTGCTCCAAAATTTTCCTCGAACAATTTTACTATGACGCACCGGATGCGAGTAAAAATCATAAAACACAACAGCTTTAATTATAATACTCATCTTTATCTTCAAAAGCAATTTTCAGATCACAATCGTGTGTGTCAAGCCCAACATAAGTACTAGAAATTTCCGTTAAAACCCACACAGCGACAATAACACACACAAAGGCACGCTCATGTGTGCGTGCGGTAAAAAATGAATCGTGCGCATGTAACATATGAGTGTTGCTGTCTTATTTACTCGTGCGTCTGGCCGGGTATGCCCTTCTTTGTCGCGCTTAGGGAGCGTGCAATATAATTTATTGCTGGTACATTACCCGACTGGTTCCGTTTGTGATGCTATTCGTGATTTTATAGTCGGCTACTTAGTTTTAGTATGAATTAAAGTATATAGTTTTTGTTTATGTTTCGAAAAAAGTTTTTCAGAAACAGTGGTAGATTTTTTAATGTTAAGCGTTTGTTATTGCCTAAATTGCACAATTTTTATAAAAACATCGAGGATTGCACAAATCAAATGTTTTTTGTTTTTCTGCGAAATTGTATAATTGCTCTATTCTACTGTGAATTACACCACCTGCTAAAATGTATTACTTACTTCTGTCTATTAAGAAGAAGAAGAAGATTAATTTATTTGCCAACATGAACAATACAGGATAGGCACACAGAATACGAATAAACAATAAACTAATATAGAATGTCTGCCCCCGTTGACTCAGGCTAGCTAGGCTTAATGGTTGCCTGGAAGAGATCGCTCTGCAGCGATAAAACCGCCTATTGCTTACCTTGTAATTTTTCTCTCTGTGTAGGTACAGTCACCAGCATTAATATCTGCCACAGCGGAGCGTGCAAAAATATCTGACACGTCCTTCCGCCCTTAGAAAAAGATTCGTATCAGATATTTTTATGCACGCCTGTTGTATCAGATATTGGTGCTGGTGACTGTACTTGTTTTCAGTATCGCTACTATTTGTCACTACAAATTGTAAGTGACACACTGTACACTTACAATAAAGAGTCGTTGTATTATATTACTCTGTTGGGTTAGAGCAGTGAAAAAATCAAACTTCTAAGTCAACGCAACGAAAGAAAAGATACAGTTATTTTATTACATTAAACATGGTGTTTCCATACAAATTTCTGTATCGGAATAATCTATTTTTTTAATTATTATAGCCTAGCGGTGGCCTAGTGGTTTGACCTATCGCCTCTCAAGCAGAGGGTCGTGGGTTCAAACCCCGGCTCGCACCTCTGAGTTTATCGAAAATCATGTGCGGAATTAAATTTGAAATTTACCACGAGCTTTGCGGTGAAGGAAAAGATCGTGAGGAAACCTGCACAAACCTGCGAAGCAATTCAATGGTGCGTGTGAAGTTCCCAATCCACACTGGGCCCGCGTGAGAACTATGGCCCAAGCCCTCTTGTTCTGAGAGGAGGCCTGTGCCCAGCAGTGGGACGTATATAGGCTGGGAAGATGACTCAAATAAAAACAAAAGAAGTACAGAAATACTTATCTCTATACACCTCTGCCAAAGAATAGCAGTTTGTTGGTTTTATGTATGTCTGTTTATGTCTGTAACCATCTCAAGTGTGACCCTACAGTTTGCCTGCGTACATTTTGCTAAAGAAGGGATTCTACTAAATGGATATTCATAGACACCTACAAATTGGTACGCATCCCTCGGTGCATGTGTACGCCTCATACTTGTGTTTTTCAGTGCCGAAATATCGAGCTTTTCTAAAATCAAGGTACGCGGAACAAAACCCGAATTTTAATCACAAAATTTGTAATGTCCGCGATAGTCTAAAACATTGTACTGTCCCTGTAGTTGACATATTTATTCAATACTCAATACTTTTAGTCAAAATACTACAAACAGGACTTATCACGGTAAAACACACGAGTAACATTTACCTCGATGTTTCGACCACATTACAGTGGCCATTGTCACGAGTAGACTCGACTCGACTTTGACTGTGACTGAAAATCACATACATTCCAAAAAACTCACAGGCAACTGCCAAAAGCTCTACCTATGGCTCTACCTACAAAATATTTTTTTAATCAAACTTATTATGATAACAAAGAACCTGATGCTCAGCGTTTAACTTAATCGAGCTTGGGTCCGTTTATTATTAAGTATCATTGATATTATTCATATTTTTGCAGGTGGTAGGACCTTGTGCAAGGTCCACCCGGATTGCTACCACCATCTTGCTCGCTAATCCTGCCGTGAAGCAGCAGTGCTTGCACTGTGTTTCGGCGTGGAGAGTAAGACAGCCGGTGAAATTACTGGCACTTGAGGTATCCCGTCTTAGGCCTCTAGGTTGGCAACGCATGTGCAATATCCCTGGTGTTGCAGATGTTTATGGGCAGTGGTGATCTCTTACCATCAGGAGACCCACTTGCTCGTTTGACATCCAGTCGAATACAAAAAAAATATTTAATCATTGCTTTCATGCCTCATGAGTAGGTCCGGTCAAGAGCAAAGTTTAAGTCAAAGTCAAAATATCTAAGTAATAAAAAATAAGTAAGTATCAATTCAAACCACTCAAAAATACCACACCACCACGTTCTTATTGTGTCAGAATAAGAGCCTGTGGTACCTCCAAATTTTGAAAGGTTAGATTAGTCCATATTTTTGCACTTGACTGAGGATCTTACACAGCTAGGTCTTAAACTTATCTATCTAGATCCTGGTCCGAATTAAAAGCTGTGTTATCTCCCCGAGCTTTATGCTTTAAAGCACCGTACATACAAGTTGTTGACCCGGCCGCACGTGCTGCATTTATTTATCAATTACTGCGAGATTTGAACTTCGCGCTCTGCCGGCCAACTGTGGCCAGTCGGAACGAAGCCCGCTACGTACACATACGTGGGTGTATGGAACTATGCCAGAAAGATGCCACGAGACAGACACACGCACACACCGCGGGTGGCTAGGACCTCGTGCTAGTCCTGGGCTTCAAACTCACAACATTTGTTGACATAAAAAAACACACTACATCACAACAAAGACACATAAAAACATAAATAGAAGAAGAGAGGAAAACTAGAGATGTTGTGCTGATGTATGATGCCAAAAGGACTCAGCTCAGCATGTGCTGTAGCCCTGTAACCAGGGCTGCAGCGCTGGTTTTCAGCTGAACCCCGATGAGTGTGCACCCACGTAACCGAACGCGTAATCAGTCATTTGTCAGTAGGCCGTATAGGTCGTGGCCTAGGGGTGGCAGCATTCAATGGCCGCCAGCGTCCTAGGATCGGCAGCGTCCTAGGGGCAGCAGCATCCTAGGGGCACCAGTGTCCTAGGGTCGGCAGCGTCCTAGGGGCGGCAGCGTCCTAGGGGCGGCAGCGTCCTAGGGGCGGCAGCGTCCTAGGGCGGCAGCGTCCTAGGGGCGGCAGATTTCAGAGGACGCTCACTCGATTTCAGAGGATGGGGCACATGGGGCAGAAAATAAGTGGCCTACACTCAATGTCCATCAAGATCGCTACAGTACTATCATGCAGATAAAATAGAGCATACAACCTACCTGGACCTCGACTACGTCCGCGTAGAGTTCGTTTATTTATATCCCGCAGGAACCATGCATTTTATTTTCTGAGATAAAAGTATCTTATGCCCTTCCCCGGGACTCAAACTATCTGTATACCGTAAAACGAGGTTACTTTGCTCCCCACTGGGTAAATATGCTCCAGTTCTGTATTTTGTTTAAATGTCTTGCAGGTCGAAGTCCCGGTACCCGACACACTTCCCAATAAAGTGACAACACTGAACTTCAATTTTTGCTTCGATATTTTCTTTTCTTTTCCTGTCAGACGCCGTACAGTGATAATACAGAGTGCAATGATAATGATGGGGTAAAAATACACCAAACGCCTCCTAGTATGAATTATGAATGAAATTAAATTCAGTAGCATAGTTACCCAAACGCCGGTTAACATTGCTCCTAAATTAAAGTTTTAATATATATATTAAAACAACATTATGACGTAGTTTAAGCAAGCCAGCATGATAGTAGGGGTGATCTACTTTACATAAATACATATATGAACATACCACAGCATAATAATTTTTAAGATTAAACAAAGATTTCGAAATTTGGAGCAAAATTCGGTGCAAAGTAGCCTCGTTTTACCAGTACCGAATTTCATCTAAATCGGTTCGGCGGTTAAGACGTGAGGTAACATACAAACAGACTTGCAAACTTTCGCATTTATAATACCTTGTAAGAGTATTTTTATCGGGAAAAGTCGGAGCTCAATGGGAACACGACGGCACCCGAAGGGTCATTCAATTATTATATTAAACCAGCGTTTCCACCAGAGATGTGAGAGGATGTGTTGCGAGGAATATGTTTTTCATTAATAGAAACGCTTCATTTACCTCGCCTCGATCCGCTCAGCTGTTTCCACCAGAGATGTGCTGTGCGAGGCGAGGATGTAAATGAAGCGTTTCTATTGGTTAATGAAAAACATACCTCCTCAATCCTCGCACAATATTGGTGGAAACGCTGCTTAAATGAGTGACATTTTCATATCTAATATGGAAAAACGCAAATGGAAATTTTGCTACTAGGAAATAAGGATTTTGGGGAAATGATCTAACCAATCTGTTACGGTATTTGACAACTCCTGATTTTGCCATATCTTAAGATTATTATGAAAATATAGATATACATAGTGTTTAGCGAAGAGGTAATTACCTCGTAAGTGAAATGTCATTAGAAAGGTGTCAGTCAACTGAAACTCATAATTGTCAAAGATTTTTAATCCAATGAAATTTCTATTTGAAGTTTATAGGTATGTGTATATGTAAATGCCGAATTTTTCATTTTTTTTCTTTTTCTTTTCTCTAACAATGGTTTGCCATAACCGCGTATCTCTGTACCCGACTCGGCGCGCGCAAGTAAGCCACACTTAGCGCATTTTTTTATTCTCCACAATTACAATGCATGTGTGTACGTCTGTATAGCAACGTAGCGCACGGAACTGTGTGCGTTACCGGGTTAACTGTGTTTTTTTTTAAATTCTCTTTATTTTTATGAGGTGTTTTTTAGGTGGTAGAAAACTGTATGCATAGTAATTTGGTTATTAAGTTATCTCGACGCGAGTGGGTGTAGAATAACCCCCTTATTACCAAGTGCTTGTTAAACTAATGTTCTGCTTATTTTTATATACAAGAGGGGAAAATGAGCATGCGGGTCACCTGAGGGGAAGCAATCACCGCAACCCAAGGTTTGTTGCCGGCCCTTTGACTAGTTGGTACTCATGGGCAGTGGTGGTAATTTTCCATTAGATGACCCGCTTGCTCGCTTTTCTCCCTCTCATAATAAAACAAGGCTCGTGTTTTAAACTTCCTAAGTATATTATGTGCATCCCTAAGTATTTTTTGCAGGTGGTAGAACCTTGTGCAATGTCCGCCCGATTGTTACCACCATCTTGCTCGCTAATCCTGCCGTGAAGCAGCAGTGCTTGCACTGTTGTGTTTCGGCGTGGAGAGTAAGACAGCCGGTGAAATTACTGGCACTTGAGGTATCCCATCTTAGGCCTCTAGGCTGGCAACGCATCTGCAATACCCCTGGTGTTGCAGATGTTTATGGGCGGTGGTGATCTCTTACCATCAAGAGACCCACTTGCTCGTTTGTCATCCAACAAAAAGTGTTCTTGAATACTCACCTCGTGCTTGAAGAAGGTGAGAAGACGTAGTGGCCGCTGATCGTGGGTTCAATCCAAACCCGGGCTTGTACCTCTGAGTTTTTCCAAACTCATGTGCGAAATAATCAAAGTTCATAAATAAACAACTTTTATACCGTGGTCCGTGGGGTCCCGAAACAAAAAAATCTTCAAATTTTTAATAAAGAAGCTTAGCCCGTTCCAAGGTGACCATAGGGCTGGCTCTTTCCTCGGTCAACGTATTGGCAGTGCCATAGAACGAGGAAACGCAGCCAGCCTTATGGGCACCCTGCCCAATAGCAGCGACTTGGGTTTGGGTGATATTTGTAAATATAGATTTTTAGTATTAGAGTACCTAAGTTAGTTTTAGTTCCATTTTTATTTATTTTTGTTAATTATTGTATATACTTCTTCTTCTTCTCTTCTTCTTCTTCAGCCTTGATCTACCCAATGCTGAGTAAAGGTCTCTTCCATTTTAGACCATTCTGTGCGGTCGTGAGTTTTCCGCATCCAGTCCTTCCCAGCCACTCGCACCAAATCGTCCGTCCATCTTGCTGGCTGCCTCCCCACATTCCTGAACCCCTTTCGTGGTCTCTACTCCAACAACTTTTTGCCCATTGTATATACTATTGGTTTGTTTATATTAAAAAATAGATAACCTTTTCTATACAAACATCGAGGATCGCACAAATCAAATGTTATTTGAAAATACAAACTGAAATATAGATACATAGAAAAACCAGAAAAATAAGACCAGCACTGGGAATCCTGCTGTCCAGCAGTGGTGTAGCGGTATAGCACGTGGCACGGAATGCCGAGGACCTGGGTTCGATTCCCAGTGCTGGTCTTATTTTTCTGTTTTTTCTATGCATCTATATTTCAGCATGTATTTTCAATTTAGGTTCCACGGGATGACCGTAAAAAAAAATTTGGAATTAAAATATAAAAAATACAAAAAAATCCCAAAAACCAATTTCAAATTTTTTTTGTTCTGCGAAATTATATATTGCTGTATTCTACCGTGAATTGCACCGCCTGCTAAAGTGTATTCCTTACTTCTGTCTATTGTAAAGGTTGGACTAGTGTCCGGTGCATGTACACCCATTCATTGTATCATACAACACCGCAAGTCCGGCAAAAAAAACGGTCCGTTGCGTTGCCCGGTCAAAACAACGGACGTCTACAAGTGGCGTTACATATTCAGATGCTCACAGATGAAGGGTCCACGGAAAGAACTTGCCTAGTCACCTTTTTTTTTTTAATTGAGATTTTAATCTCAAAATGTAGAGCTCACAAAGTACTATGACTTACCACTGAATTAAATAATCTGAAAACAATATAAAATCTATTTTTTATCCTATAAATAAATGGTAACCATACCTATTGTTCGTGATGACTAACTTTCAAACCGCTATAACTCAAAAAGTTGCTTAGGTGACTAGACACGTTCTTTCCGTGGACCCTTCAGATACTTTTTATCCCGGAAAATGTCGTATATTATTAGTCTGTGTATCTGTTTTCTGTATCGCTTTTTATTTCCGGTGTACAATAAAGAGTTATTGTATTGTATTGTAGAGTAGATATTTCCAAAGTGCTCGTGAACTAAAAAAACTACAGTTCATAGGCCACCATGGAACCTTTTCAAAGGAAAAGTCATTACGACTTTCCTTGTTAATTAATGCGATGTCACTATGACGTTTACTGTGAAATGGTTCCATGGTCGCAAATGAGTTAAACTCCTTCACTGTACTTTACTCATATCGTATTTTGGCCTCCGTCGCGGCTATATGGCGATTCGCTGATCGCAGCGAAGTGTTAAATCAAGTCGTTAATATGCACTTGTGGCCATTTCTTTACCTGCTATAGCCTGCTAAAATAGTTTGTAATTTATAACGCCTTTTTTAACTTTTGCTAGCATCCGGTTTAATTACAGTACTTACCGGTCTTAAGTTTAAGATGACTGTGATTTTGGTTGAATGAACTTATAACTCAATTTATTTACGAAATATTTTACAAGTAAAAACAAAGCCCTCTTTTTTTATTTGAATGGATGGCTAACGAGCAAGTGGGTCCCCTGAAAGTAAGAGATCACTACCGCCCATAAACATCCGCAACACCAGGTGTATTGCAGATGCGTTGCCAACCTAGAGGCCTAAGATGGGAAACCACAATACTTTTATAAAAGGTACTTTTAGCTCAAAGTGAACAGACACCTTCTAGGCAAACGTGTACCATCTTAGGCCTCATCTTCGCCTTCCATCAAGCGAGATTGAGGCCAAACGTAAGCCTATTTTTTTATAAAAAAAAAACAGTTTCTGACAACTTTCGATTCTCGAAAATACCCGCGTTATATTTCAACACAGCTTAGACCCACACTTTCAGCATTCGTGTGATTAATATTTGCAGTATTGATTTGATGCCGTGGTTCCAACAAATCTGTACATTCCTATAGCTGTTCTAGATTAGTTGGTTCGCATTTTTCTCACACTTCACACACAATAGCTCAATAGGGTTATCCTGTAAGTATCTATTCTATGGCACTTGGGACCTGTATCCAGGGTCCCTGACGCCACGAGGATCCCAAAAGCAGTGCTTCGTTATTCCATTTCATCATAGGAGGAGGCCGTAGGAGGTCCACTGTTCGACATAGAGCTCCCGCATACCTCTCCATTTGCTTCGGTTGGCAGCGGCCTGTATCCACCGTGAACCCGCGGCTTTAGCCAGGTCAACCGGCCATCTCGTTGGTGGACGTCCTACGCTGCGCTCCGTTCGAGAACTCTTTTTCAATGGCCATCTGTTCCCCGTGCTAGGTATATGGCTTGCCTAACCGCACTAATGCCTCTCTTTGTCTGTCTGTGTGTGGCATCGTAGCTATAACATGGATGGACATAGGATGGAGTATTCTTGCGGTGGAGCTATGCTCGTTAAACATCGGTTTAGCCGTTTACGAGATATTGGTCTGAAATGACAAGGTTTTTCCAGCTTTTCAATGTTGGTTAGATTAAATAGTTTAGGTTTGACACTTTCAATATCTCAAAAACGGCCAAACCAATTTTGATGAAAGCGTCTAAAACCCATCGCTAGATCGGTTCTGCGGCTGTATGGCTTTGATGACTTTAATATATTACAAAGAAAAAAATATTTTAAAACAACTGTTGCCCGTGAATTCGTCTCCAATGAATCAGTTTGTCGCTATAAAAGGCCTCGAACTACCTAATAAAGTACATATAAATTGTGGAAATAACTGCCAACTGTACTATGTGGAGTACAAATTTTTCAATAAAGGAACTTTAAACCTAATCAGATAATTTTCAAAACCACAAAACTGAGAATTATTGACTCAGTCTGTGGTACAACTAAGAAGTTACTTACGTACCTATTATCTGTTCATTCTGTGATACCACCTAAGTTCTAAGTTTATGTTACTTCTAAATAAATGTATAGTTTATTTAGATACCTTACATAAAGTTAATTTATAAGTGTTCCTTAAACCTCTTCCTAAAAATTACATGAGGTTAAAATAGCATAATATGTTATGTATAAGTTAATTAATGTAATTAATTTTAAAATTGCCACGCTCCAACAGGGCATCATTTTTTATATTTTTTTGTTAAAGGTGTTGCAATAAATAAATACTGAACTTATATTAGAATTTAGTACCTGGGCGACCGAGCTTTGCTCCGGTTAAAACTCGATAATAAGACATAACTAGATCGATTTGTCATCCCCGAAAACCCCTACGTGCCAAATTTCATCGAAATCGTTGGAGCCGTTTCCGAGATCCCCGAAATATATTAAGTATATACAACTAATTGCTCGTTTAAAGGTATTATTGCTTGTTTAAAGTTATTAGATAGATAGATAAATACCACTAGATTGCGATAATCTATCCACTCTTAGTTAAGATACTGTAAATAACACCAACTACTTATTTCTAAAAATATTACGTTTATAAAGACTTATGCTGCCATCTAGTTGTTGAACTATGAAACTTTGATAGCCACATGTGGTGACTGATCTCTCCAACATTCACCTTTTTTTGCTCTGCCGTTTTAAAAGGTGCCATCTAGTGGCCACCTTGTGTACCTATAGTTTACTGAAAATAGTATGTGAAGAGCAATCATGAACCATTGTTGTTAGTTACCGTGCATACCAACAGATGGCAGTAAGAGTTGCACAAAACTAGACGTAATACTTCTCACTGCAAGCACATGAAGTATAATTTTTATGTAGTAACTAGATGGCGCTTGTAGTACCATTTTACAATAACTTGGCGCTAGATTCCCTGCTATTCTTCGAGTAATCGAGGTTAATTTCTACTAAGAGGTTAAATTATGGTAAGTTAGCATTTTCCGAAACTCACAATCGATACAGATTATGATTAGACGGCAATGAACATTGATACCTTAGTTACCGGATTGGTTTATTGAATTCCGACGTAAGTTTGTGTGTGTGTGTGTGTGTGTGTGTGTGTGTGTGTGTGTGTGTGTGTGTGTGTGCTCGTGCACACATTAAATATACATACACACACGTTTAATAATGAAAACACAATAATTCTTTATATACAGTCAAGTTTATTTTTTTCTCAAAATAACAAAGAGTTGTTAAGCTAAAGGTTCATAACCGAGGACCTTACGCTAACGTCAACATTCAGCTAACGAGAGCCCAATTTAAATAAGGGTACCCACACACGCACGCTATCTTGCCGACACCTTTGTATATGGACACGAATCTTTATAATTACAGGGTGTTGAATAAATACCCTGCATAAAAAATGGCGCTTAGGCACTGTCGACAGTTAGTTTTTTTTACCAGTTGTCATTTCATTTGCAATATATGTTTGTTTGTTTACTTTTGGTGTATATTTTTGGGCAAATTTTGCCTGACAATTTTTTATCACTTCCAATAATCGGACTGACATAAAATCTGGTTTACAGATTGTCATTCAAGAAAAATAGTCTATTCTAATTAACTTATTATAGTGTAGCTTTCCAACAGTAAAAGTATTTTTAATGTCTCTTCTCTACATAAGAATACACAAACAAAGCTGAACTTTTTTGAAAGAAGTATAAATGTCTTGTCGTGTGCCACTCTTTAGCAGTCAAGATTTTACTTTTCGTATACGCGTACAATGAAACCCATGTCACGAAACATAAGCCCGGTATGCATAGCGCCGCGATGAAAAATACCGACCAAATAATTTGGTGTGCTGAGGGTAATACTGAGCCTGTTTTTCAAGTACCCTGAAGATTAAATTATCTACATTTGATCGCAAATATCGTATAATAGCTTAGTTTTGTCCTGTCGCTTCACCGGCCGGTACCGCGGCATGCGCGCTTCGCTCACTCGGCTCGCGCGTTTTGGTCACAAATGTACCTAATGAGTTTTCGCTTCGCTCGTCCTCGTAACTAACTACCACTAAATACTTTTGCCCGATATAGGTATTGCTAGAGTCGGGAAAAACATGTCGGTATTTTTTGGCTCTCGATTATCATGCCGGTATTTATCAGGTCGGTAAATTATATTCAAACATTACTAAACCATTTGGGCTACCAAATGAGGTCGGTATTGTTCGACCGGTATAGCCATGTCAATTTTGAATGCATAATATAGTCGTGTCCATATACAATTTATCAGCATTTAGTACCATGAGAAGTCTAGAGATACATCCCGAGATTGGTCCAACATCCTGAAAGTCACAACACTATCCGTTTCGTTTTGTCAAGGTTGACAAAACTCCGGGGTCTATTCTTGTACTGTAGACAAATAAAACTTGAAAAAATTGTTGGTGCATTCCTCATCATTACTTCATTGCACAAGGCTCCTAACATAATGCGAAGGCATGAGCTATAGTTCCCACGCAGGCACATTGTGAACTGAGTACTTCACAAATCACTGAATTTGAGTATTGAATTCATTCGCAGATTTATTTAGGTTTCCTCACAATGTTACTCTTCACTACAAAGCTTATGAAAAATTTCAAATGTAATGTAATTTTGCCCAAAAGTCAGATGTGAAAATTGGTCCCGGGCAATTTGTGCTCAAGCGCCAATTGTCTCATACGGCTTAATTTGAACAAATTGGAAACGCTCGTCAAGATAACTATTTTACTTTACTTTTAAGTCAAATTCTATGTAATTAGTACGAATCTAATGTATCAATCCACTTCGACTATGTTCTAGTTAATATAGCCACATATCATGCATTTTGGTAAACAGTAAGGTATGAAACTTCGTGTGGTTCCACTTTCGGTATTAGATAGAAACCTTAGTTGCTAAGTATTCAGTGGCGAAATTGACTCATAATTGATGTTTTAATGTCTACGGCCCCAGAATAGTCCCCTAGAACATTAATAAATTAAATTTACAATTGGATTACCTATTAAAATTTTCAGGTAAATCATCAGTTTATACAATTACTTTAAAAGCCTATACTCGGGCCATACCACTCAATAGTTTTCGTTTTAAGTTTATTTCGATCTATACTATTAAAATTTTACGTCGCCTCTTCTTAATAATGACTAATAACCCGTGCTAATAACTGGGGGTACTGGTGTGGCCCTAGTATAATAATAGATATGTTAAATAAAATGGCAACAGGATACAGTTAGTATAAGAATAAAGATTCATTATAATCGAGTTCAGCTCGTTTTTGTTTAATTCTGCGAAAATATGGTGATGCGTAAAATTACGTAAGCGGCATTTCGGCAAGGTGATTATGTTCTTTCTGAATGGTATAAACATACCAATAAACATTGGCCTTATAGTTATATTGAAGAGGCTGTAAACTTTCACTTTTTTAATACTTAAAATGACCATGTTTGCATATTTGAAATTTTATATGAAAGTCTCACAATTTGGCTTGTATTGGTAAATATCAACATAGGGACAGCACGTCCTTATTTTTTAATTTACCGAGAAATAAATTACTTAATCAAGGTAAAATAACATGAATGAGTTCGATATGTGAAATAGCTTGAGAAAATATTTAATATAGCTTGATAAATCATTCCGGAATATATTTATTTTTGCGCATCCACATATTTTCGCAAAATTAGCAATACCTGCTAATAAATTGGTACCATACATTTTATTTTCCCTTTGTTAATTCTGGTTCCATATTTCTGGTACCAATGCCATTAACAGATCACTTAGGCCTTTATTCTCGTACAACAAACACAAACAATATATTTCTTGTAAAGAGAAAAACATAACGGAACAGCCATTAAATCACAGGGATATACTTTGTTACAGTTCGTTCGAAAATGTACTTGATGGCGCTTACGCATATTTAGTTAAAATATCCATTTAATTACTTTATACCATGTGTTAAATTTAAGTTTTTCAAGTGGGATGACAATAGATCAGAACTCTCGCATTGCGAAAATGTACTACGTCGTTGTACTTTAAGTTAACCAGATCATTATTGAAAATAAGTTATAGGACACAGCGTTTTCTTTTTGACAAAGTTGTCACTTATAATGGATATTCCCGTATGCTACATTTCCAGTTCACAATGCATACCTATATTATTATTTAGGTACATTTTCAAGCAAACTATAACAGTTCAAAACATAACATACGACTATAGTCCCAATTTTGGGGTAGCCAGTAATATCGGTGAATAATTTATAACGAAAAAATACGACAAATTCAACACCAAAGGCTGAAAAAACATTGGAAAAAAAACTTGAAGTTTTTAATTATGATTTTAAACTCGAGTCTTAAATACTTACCTATACCACTTTAAATAGAATAGAGTTTTAGTAGAAATTGTGGCAATTTTATGGAAGAAATTTTCAACATCGAATTCGGTAATAATAAACTACAAAATAAAATTACCTACACCTATCTTTAAAATGCCATGCATCCAATGCAATAATACACGTTAATTATACATCTCGTTTCTTATCACTAAATTTAACGTATAATTTAAATAAATCTCTAGAATAACCACATAAATTCATCTATCTATTTAACATTTCCAAACTATTGCATTCATAAGAGTCCATAATGGACTAAGAGCTAGTCGAAAGTTGCGTAATTTTACCCCAAAATATTAGTTAAGTTTTGGTGTAAAATGGCGTAAAAATTTAGGTGACCAGCGCTTAGTATTATAACTAGATCACTATGTAGTACAAGGGACCACTACAAAGTTAACCACCCGAAAGTCACTTTATTCATTGTTCTATATTCATTGCGCGTTTGCAACCATCCCCACCGATCTTATCTAAGCCGCAGCAGCAATGTACTGCGTCATTTAATCAGTTATCTAATTCTCTATACTCACTAACACAGAGCAACAATTTTATAATGATTATTTTGAGATAATCGTCGAAGGCACTAGAGTGCTAGTGAAGTTCAAACAATATGTAGATAGGTTTTAAAAGAAGTTTTGCGTGTAAAGTGTTGTTGTAAGTATCAGTAATTAGTCAAATAAAAATCATTAGATGCTGTAAAATTCAAAAATATGAATATTTGTGTTTTACCGCAATTGATTAAAAGGAAACACGGTAAATATTTTCAAAAGTAACATTATCTTAAAAACAATTTTATTCTTGCTTGGACTTTTTTTTATTACTTTTCTTTAATATTTTTGTGTAGGAAATATAGTTCTTCAAACTTGAGACAGAAATGAAATTATTTGCAAACCAATCATAATATTTAGCTAATCAATTTTCAATGAATTAAACATCAAATATTAAATGACTTTACATTAATTAAGATTGTTTTTTGGAATCTTTTTATATTTTTTATTTCAATTCCAATTTTTTTGTATTTTACATTAATTATTGAATGGTCATGAAAACGCAGCAGAGATTTTTCATTTAAAAATAGAAAATTGATTGAAAAACGGCGCTTGACTCGTTGAGAACGAATGGCGTTTACGACTTATTTAAACAAGCATGGCAGTATCGGCAACATTCGTTAGAGTATCGTTAGAGAATTAAAAATGTATATAAATCACATTATTACCAGTAACCTAACCATCTAATATTGATATGATTTGAATAACTATTGACTATAGAGAAATTTCAAAACTAGTTGCCTTGCTAAAACTGACGATGTAAGTCTCAAATATCGTAAGCGCTAAAATACACACTCACTTCGTAGACAGTGTAAACGACAAGATATCAAATGCAAGCAATTAAAATAGTACGACATGTGTTAGTTCCTTTTATTATATTTAATATATTTTGATGGTTTACTTTTATAAATCTTTCTTTATATTACCTTCACATCCTTTCACCAACAGAATGCTATTAAACTTGGTCACTTACTGTTATTTATTCTTAAAAATGTCACTTACGCAATTTGAGATTTACGCCGTTTTAATCTCGATTCAAGTTCGAAGCGAAATTGTTCCAGTCACCTTTATAACAACATTAAAACCTTATAATACTGTTTCACGTATCACTACACGGTATTAAACTAACGTTGATAGGACGCGAAATTCTAGTTAGAGGCTGGCTTATTCAACATATCAATTTCTCTCTTTCTAACACAGCGTTCCACTATGTGGTTTGAACAAGACGAAGGATCGGACAAAATTGTTTCCTTCGTAAAAATAATGTTAATGAATGAAAAATTTGAGTAGTGAAGTCAAAACCACATGAATTGTTTGTAAACTACGATACGTTTGTAAAATTAAAATCTATTATGTACTATGACGAAAATGTAATATAGACATGCGTATGAATTCCTAGCACACTTTATACTCAATCACGGTTTTTATGTTGGTAAAACGACGAAATATTTGCAGATACATTGCAGCGGTCGTAGTTACGACGATAAAGAAAATGTAGATAAGTTTTTTAGTAACTATCTACACTTACTTTTGCTGATTATTGAGTCTAGAGTGTATAAGAAAATTATGAGTGGATATTTCGAAAGCATAGGCATAGGTACTGAATTATAATTTTATGTGCTGGTGTCAAAAAGAAAATGTTTTTATTTGGTCTACCTGAACCTTATTCCTTAATCAGCCAGCCTCTACAATCTTATGTATTAATTCAGAAGGCGTTAGCATTTTGTCGTATATTTTGGGGGGAAAAAATAGTATAAATCAAATTTGATTTTTACCATTTTTGACAAACCAAGAGATATATCGCGGACACAATTAGGTATCTCTACAAACTTCTTTAATAGGCATTAATATTATACTCTATTAATTTAAGAATTCATTCGCTACTAATTTTAATCCTAGCCTACAACATCTGCATGTCTGTAGCATCGTCGCTCCTAAACAAATAGACCAATCAGAACATTTTTTTTAAAGCTAGTACAAACGCTATACATTCATATCCTAGCTAAGTTTCATCAAAATCGTTTCAGATGTTTTTGAAATAAGAATTTTGTGCTTTTCCAACGCTTTAACATTTATGGTTGGTAATATAGCAGAAACAATTAAGTCATAAATTTGATTAATAAATCCTCATCTTTAATTATTCGGAATTAAATTTATTGTACCTAGATAATGTTCTAGTTAAAATAGTCTGCAGAGTTACCTAAAGATCTAAATTTATTTGTGGAGAGCTATTATATTTATATACCTATTTAGGTAAAAAAAAAACTTTCGAAAATTATGAGTCGACATTCATTTATTTAATCAGTTGAAATAAAAAGAGAGTAACCACTATGGGTGTAAGAGTTACTGCATTTAACTTGCATCCCAACCCCGACATTAACTTCTTTTATTTTCACATTCAAAAATGTTCCTGCACCTTTTTCGTAAGCGACACTTAATGTCGGTTATGAAAAAATAAACGTAGACTGAAGTTAAGACTGCCTATCCATTTTCTCGCTCACTTGGAAAAAAAGAACAAATGCTCTTACACCTTTGTCCGAATATATCGATATTGAATTGGTTTGAAAAAAATCAGTGCTCCACAAATTGTGTCATTACATTATTAAGACAGCTTTGTAACCCAGATTAAGGACAAACATAGATACGATGTTAAAATAGCAACAGAGAATCTAGACGCCCTACAGATGTAGGTAGTGAATAATGTTTTGCCATCGTATTTTGTCGGAAGACTTTCTCAACTAGCTTACTAAAGTTTATAGAAGCTGATTGAGAAAACAAGATAAATACGAACTAATTCAATAAATGAAAAACATTATTCAATAGCTCTGTTGTCTCTTAAAGCCATGTTTAGACGTTCAAAAAATCGTGCAAGTTGCATTACATTGCGGGGCCGTAAAGCCAACGAGTTTGTTGTAGTCAATCGAGCGCCGCAATGAAATGAAACTTCCATGATTATTTTGCTGTGGTTTTGACTTTTTGCAAGGAATTTTGTCTTGGCAAAATTTGAGGGAGGCCAGTGATGTGGAGTAAAAGAATAGTGACCTGATGTTGTTGGAAGATAGCATATATAATATCTAAGCTATTAACCGACTGTATTGACAGAAATTGCTTAAGTATTGAAACTGTCTTTTTGATGGCTATAACTTATTCATTATCCATGTCTTACACACAGATCCTCGATATCGCATTCATCTTTTCCCACCCTTATCTTTTACCGTTAGATAGAAAGAAATGGTGAATGGTGGTGGTGGTTAGGTGCCAGTGAGTTAGACCTTAACCAGGAGAGTTTTAAGAGTATGTGCTCTGTTCTTTTTTAAATGGTATCTAAATTTGTCTTTGATCTGTTTTGGAAGCTCTTTTTGACAGCTGTCAATGTCTTACGTCGACATTTGAAAAAGACAGCAGCCCAAATAAGCCTCATTGTTAGTGACATTACATCAATATTATCAATATAAATCTGATAATCCATAGGCAGTATCATGTTACTCAAGACGTTAGTACACGGTTTAAAACTAGTAATTGTTGTCCTGAAACGGGTATTAACAACGTCTTTTCACGTCTTTGTCCGTGAATTGGATCACTGGGTTCCACATTCACCCCTTGAGGGGAAGGGAGGGGGTCAAGACCCTGTTACACGTAGCTTTCCATCTGGATCTCGCTCGTAGACGGTCCCTAAAAAGATGCTTCCACTAAATAAGTCCCATCCATTGCTACTCCAGTCTGGTTGCC
Organism: Choristoneura fumiferana; assembly: GCF_025370935.1. NCBI lineage: Eukaryota > Metazoa > Arthropoda > Insecta > Lepidoptera > Tortricidae > Choristoneura > Choristoneura fumiferana. The sequence continues at coordinate 11,019,209 of NC_133490.1, forward strand.
TTGCACCGTGCTGCCAGCGGGAATGTATTTACCACACGCTTGCTGTGAAATAAGACAGAAATGTTCGGATTAAAAGAAAACATTTGAGACTTATTTATTCAAGACTTATAAGGATATAAATGGGATCGAAAAATATTTGATTTAAATATGCGAATAAATATCTTACATTAATAGTTTAATACGGATACTTAAATATATAATTGTATATAAGGTTACTTTATACACGTTACAAAATATTAAAATATAAAAGTTTGCTAACCAATAATTTTGTAGTAAACTTGCAGATAAATCAAAATCATAGATTTATGAAAGATCTGTAGGAATTTTAATAATTGGTTAAATATAACACTTTATAGCAATTTATACACTTTAAATACATATTTCAACCTAACTACATTTCTTCTACCCAAAAAACTGAACTGACACGACATAATGCTCAAGCTCAACAAAAAGTGTAAAATACAAAAATAAATCGGAAAGTGGCAAGTAGCAGTGATTTTGTAGTGGGTGTGTATGAGTGTGAATTTCGGTGTAGTCATGCCAATAAGGAAGAAAAAAAAATGTTTTTTTTTTATGTAGACCCATTAGCGTGTAACGTGTGTTAAAGAAAAAAAATCTGTCCATGTCAAACTACGTGTGCGGAGGATGTTGTTTTTTTATCACAATCTGACAAAATTACCAGATAAAGTTTGAGCTTTAACAGCGATCTCACTTCGTATTAGGACTCGCATAGCTGAAATGCGATGCTACACAAAACAATCAGCTGTGATGAACTTGTAAATTAAGGATTAATGTTTAGTTTTCGACGATGTTTTCTACTACATCCATGTAACACTGCTAATACAAGAATGGCTGTTTTACCGTGTTGCCATTTAATAATGTGTGCAGTGTGTTGGCATTCATGTTGAAACCTTGTCATAGTCGAGAGTATGTTTCAACACATGTACAGCAAATAATTAACAAACATCCACAGACATCCGTTACAAAATACATTTTACAACACTTCTGGATCTACTTGAATATATCACCTTATTCTTTTCATAATCCCAATAAATAACTTAGTCAAGAATAAAGTGATCTCATACAACAATATACATTATATAAAATATCGTAATGCACAATAGTAAATACAATTTACACTTCACATTAAACAAAAACTTGCTTTATACAACATTTTAGCATAGCAGCAAGCTCGGAAAATAAAAATGACATTAAATACAACATTTATTACAGGACAACTTGTACTGAAAATTATAATTTGTATACGAAGCAACAGTTTTTATAGCAGCCAACACCCTGCAGACATTTAAAAGCCTTTTTACATTTTTACCGGTTATTACCACACAGCGAAAATAAACTTAATCCACTAAGAAAATAAATTCTATTTTTGTTTTTCCTGTTTACTTACCTAAGTATAAATATGAATTGGGGTTTTTTTAGCATAGCAATTATTGCAAAAAACCTTACACGAATTGTGAAATTTTTTTAAAATTGATAATAGTAATCGATAGTAGACCGGGATTACCTTATATGAGCTCTCGATATTTTAATGCAGTTGAATGCATCAGGATCTACGAGTATACTTGTGATGTATAGATATCATTTAATAATATTATAAATCTGTTTAAAAAAATATACCTCGTTGAGTTTCTTGCCGGACTCTTCTCTACAGAGGTTTTTCCGAACCGGTGGTAGATTTTTTTTTGACATTCATAAGTGCTTGTTTTAGACAAAATTATTTTGACGTTTGACTTTTTTGACTTTTGAGTAGACTGTATAACACAGAGAATGATACAGTGAGTGTTGTGTGTTTAGATTGAGTTTTAAACAAGGTCGCCTCCAATGATGATGATGACTTTTGTGTTTTATGTAAAATAAAGTATTTACATACATACATACATACATACATACATGATAGTGAAAGGGGCAGTCACTGACGCGCAAAAATTAGTGCAGACCGAGTATGGCCTATGCAATATTAACATTCGACTGTAAATTCTTCAGTTTATCCGGGTTGATGATGCATGCAACTATGTCGAAATATTGGGAGTTCCTTAAAGGTAATGACGACCTACATCCCGTAAGAAATATATCTAGTGTAAATCATTAGAAACTGTTATAGTAGTCAATATATTTTAGTTTGTTTGTGTAAAATTTAGTTAATATTTTGATAAGTATCTAAACAAATTACTCTATGGCCTCACTAACTGTCACATCTAGCACTTACGATAGCTCCAAATCTAACACATAAACTCGTTAAATGAATCAGCCTTGAATAAACAATAAGCCACCAATAATTCACAATAAGCCAGAATCTTCGCTTCGCTGCGTGGTAACACCGGCACCGCACAAACGTACTGGTAGAGGTTCTTCACTGGGAGCTGCGGACACAGAGGTATCGCTGGGACGTGACGTCGCTGTGTACCTTCTGACACCTCTCATGCGGCTTTTCCTGCTCGAATCTAAGAGCAGGACCTGTCAGCCAATTAGAGACTTGAGTTCTCGTTTGAAAAACGTAAATTTTAAGCAAGCTTTTATTTATTTAAAGCGCTCGATGTTGCAATTGTTTTAATGGCCGTCCAAAGTGTCAATCGCAGTCTGTTTAAATTAAGTGCTTTTTCTACTCAGATATCAAATATTTATGGTTGTATCTGTGAAGCAGTTCAATAAATTGTGTATTTTTATCAACGTTGCATGGAGTTGCTTTTGGCTGCTGTACAGTAGAACATTAATAAAATTAGTTGATGAAACTGCTAAACTTAGCAGTTTTATATATTCAATAACTAGGTATTAACTTACGCTGTATAAAGTATACGTTGCGTTCTCGAAGTAGTTCTACTTTTTATTTTTAACATCTTATTTATAAACAGGATTGCAACTCGCACGCTTAAGCATTTGATTTGGATTTTCTTATGCTTTTCGTGATCATTGCAGAATCATGGGACGTATATACAACGTTTGCATTGTTTGTATGATATTTTATCAACACTTTCAGCATTTTCCTGTTTGTGGTGTGTATGTGAGAAACAAACACATAATAAACTCATTGTTTGTGTATAAAAAAAGTCTTAAAGTTATAACTGTTTTAAATTAAGTAGCGATACTTATAAAATACAACAAACGCCAAAAAGAGCACACACTTAGGGGCTGTTTCACCATCCATTGATTAGTGTTAACTGACGGTTAAATGTGATGCCGTCTCTAATTGTTTTGTTCGAATAGACGGAGACGGCATCACATTAAACCGTCAGCTTAACACTAATCAATGGATGGTGAAACAGAGCTTTAATCTTTAAAAACATCAAAACTGAGCTTTTAATTAAAAATAAAAAATATAAAAAATATTGGGACCGAAAAGGATTTTATATTGCTGGTTTTGTAATTGCTCCCGTATTAAAATAACTATTTGAAATTAATACCTTTAAATTTTCCGTAGAATCACTTGAAAATAAAATAAATTAAATACCTAAAAATATAGTATTGTATCTAGCAGCATACATATAAACAAATACTTACGTCTCCTGTGATATTTACCTACTTTAATTGTGATAAATAAATAATCATTTTTTTGGGTGTAATTATTGTCCCACGGAAAATGAAATTAATTGCAAAATAAAATATTTCGTAGGACATGAATTTTTGTAGATATGGCCATAAATAACTTGTTAAGAACATTTTCTTTCCGCGTACAGTCGGCCCATTAGATGTTAAACACAGTTAGAATGCTGTCACTGTAAACATCAACTTTCGCTTGATATTTTTGACAATTACTATGACAAAGTCCAAGTGGTTACCATTTTAGTGAGCCACACAGTACACGAATCATTTGCAACAGCACGAGAGACAACTAGCATGGCCACAGACGACACGAGCCGGGGCAAGCATGTACGGACCCCAGGTTTTACGGGTTTTGTGAATCGAGCGATGTCATATTCCTATGGCCGACACCAAAAGAAAAAACATTTATCTTCAAATTCTCATATACTCATCACTTAATCAACAAAATAACATTTCGTGAAAAGCTAAATAGTAAGGAGATTCAATTAAATGAGTAAATAAAAAAGGCTTTCCAGCGAAAAAAACATTTCAAAAAAGTAATAATTTTGTAGTATTAATTCACGATACATGGCAGCGTCAAGAAAAAATATAATTATAACCGGGTCACTGTAAAAGCGGTTCCTCACTAATTCCGATTCAAATCCGGTCCGAAACAGTAGAATTATTTATTATGGTAGTTACCGTTCTGGATCTGATTTTATTCATCCGATTTAACCATACAAATTTTACCATGACTACTCCAGTGCTTTAATTTACGAATTCGAATCGGATTCGGATCGTCGTAGTGTGAAACCGCTCCAACACAATGTTACACAGTAGTCAACTTTACCAACTTCAGCAAACAAGACCTGGGTTTATTTAGTAAATATTTGTAAAAAAGTCGGCCATGGAAATATAACCCAGGTACGGCAAAACAAAAGGGTCCACAATGAGTGCTCAATTGGCAATACAACAATAGTACCTCTCGCCGTGAACAAGAGACCAGCCCTATTGGACTGACGCAGCGCACGGACCGACGGCGCTTCTGTCGTCAAAATACACAATAAGTCAGATATAACTGACTTATAAGTAGTCCTACTTATAAAGTTGCAAATGGTGTTATTTTTTATTGTTGATTTATAAGTAAGCCTAGGTACAGTGACATTGATTTATGACTTACTTGAAAATGTATATTAAATACCTGCTTTTTTTCGCAGAATAGCAATGTTTATTGTCATAGCGTGTTTATTGAAAAGTGGGTCTGTCATATTTGAATAAGCTAACAACTAAAGAAGTAAAACTACAAAGTTTTAGTTTTACTAAATATTGCTACGAACTACTATAGAATAATAAATGTAAGTGGGATAATAAGGAATATTTTTGCTATCTAGGTTTGTATTCAGAACCATTTACTAGTTGCAAGTGTTACTAATAAAACATAGAAAGCTAATTCATTTTGTCTATTACCTAATGATGAAATACTTCTATACTTACTGAAAAACTGTTGCATTATATAGTTTTTAGTCAAGATATCAATGCTTACAAGAAGCGATAACTTTACTTAGAATATTGTAAGGTAGTTATCAATAACTACCTTGCAAAGTTTGAACAAAATCAAATCTTGGTGACATCACAAGACAGAACACACTTTGCTTATTGCACACGTGGGTCCATCAGACTTGACAGATTAAGAATGTTGGTCTTATTATTACTCATCAATTGGCTATTTATCTTTGTCTTATTTACTCTTAACTTCTGAGAGCTTTTTTTATCCAACTAAGAAAATATTTTACTCTCGTAAATTGAACTAGTTTTAGATCACTGAACTTATTTTCTCCTATTTTTATTAATTCTACTCCTTTATTTAGCAATTAAGAGAATAAGCTTTTTTAAATCTCTTATCTTTCTACCGACTTATTTAATGGTTTTTTGATTTGATTTTTGAGCTACTTACTAATGTACGTGTTTTGTTCGTGTAAAGTTATTCTGGTTTATTAATGATAATAATTACTACAAGAATGTATAAATCGGCTCATTTACGAACAGTTTCGAGTGGCTCAACAATCCCGTTTCGCAATGGTGTACTTATCACTTATTTTTCATCATAGACTTATTCAACCTCTGCTCATTTATGTCAGTCTTATTCACCTGGTACTTCTGCGGGCAGCAACCGCAGCGAGCGCAGCAAGCGAGCAGCGCAGGCGCACGGCCCGAGTGCGCGGGCGACGCGAGCGGCGACGGCGACCCTGGCCGCTTCACTGCGCCGTTAAAGGGGTTTTCCATCTCGATAAATTCTCGATCCTGGAAGAGATTAACTAATTCAGAAAAGATAATTTCCTAACAGGGAACTAAACACACCAAATAGTTGGAAATGAAAGAAAGGCAAAGTCATTGTTAACTGTTTGTACGGTATAGAAGAAAGAGGTTGAAGAGGCCTAGAAGGTGTAACTCACGCTCTGCAATTATGAGCAAATGCTCGTAATGAACCTTCAACAGAGATATTATCATCATCATCATCATCCCAGCCTATATACGTCCCGCTGTTGGGCACAGTCTTCCTCTTAGAATGAAAGAGCTTTAGCCGTAGTTACCACGCGGATCCAGCGCGGATCGGGAACTTCACAAACATCATTGGATTACTTCGCAAGTTTGTGAAGGATTCGATGTTTTACTTCACTATAAAGCTCGTGATTTTATTTATTTGTATAGTCTACATCATGCAATATATTACAATTTGAGGAACATAAACTAGTACAGGTCCTTTATTCCGATATACACGACATTACGGAGTACATGCCACTGACCACATTAAATAATTAATGTAATTTCGCACATGAATTTCGAAAAATTCTAGAGATCTGAGTCCAGATTGGAACCCAAGATTTGTTTGTTTGAGAGTCATAGGTTAAACCACTAGACCACCATGACTTCCTTAAAGATAATGTACCCGGCTGACCTGACAGTTACCTTAATTGAAGACAAAGTTTTCAAGTTACATTTTTTCCCCTTTTTAGGTGATCCAATTCTTGTTTCCAAATTTGGTATTTGTCTACAAATCTTATGACAAAGAAGTTTTATGTGAACTTTATTGTTTAGTAACATGAATAACGATCTCCAAAAGTTTAATAAAATATTATTTAGAATTCAATAAACATCTGGAGTAAGTAAGCCATGTCTTCTCCTGTCAATACTCTAAGCTAAGACACCAAATGATACACGGTTTAGCTGCAAGAGACCACAACGCTCCGGTTTTGTTGCGCACAACCCAACATTGATGCAGTCTGGCGTGACAGATGGGACAGATATTTTTGGTAGCCTACTCATATTATAAATTCAATAGTTTGTATGTGTGTGTGTATGTTTGTTACTCTTTCAAGCTAAAACGACTTGACGGATTTGGATGACATTAAGTATACCACGCACAAGACTTATCACGGTAACACATACGAGTAATATTTACCTCGACGTTTCGGCAACATTACAGTGGCCGTGGTCACGAGTAAACACTACTAGTAGAGTAGCGTGATAAGTCCTGTGCGTGGTATTTTGACTATGAGTGAAAATCACGAAAGTTTAAGACATTATGACATTAAGTATGTAGATAGCCAGACATCTAGAATAACACATAGGCTACTTTTTATCCCGATACTCTCACGGGACAGGGATAAAATCTCGAAATCTCTACGGCTAGGCTTAAAGGCATGAAACTTGGTACAGTGTTTTTAGTGCGACGTCGGTAAAGACTACGATATAATAATTTAATGAGATCCCGGAATTTTAGTTCGAATGGACCTAATGATTTACGCGTGCGAAGCCTTGAGTGAACTCTGCTGTTATATAAAGGTTATAGTCATTCATGCTTGGTCCTTTGATTGTTACAGCTTTTGTTATGCATTGTCTATAAAAATGCCTACAAAATTCAGAAGCTGTGTCACCGCGCCGCCACTCTTCACATTTGGCGCGTGGACGTAGCGCTGCTAAGACTGTTGAAAAACAAATAAGTCCCGGATAAAATATTGCAATAGAGACTTATACTTAACCTAAAACATCAAATTTTGCTAACTCACTAGGAGTTAATAATTTTGGGGGCTTTATGTAAATACGTAAGTCTTTATACATAGCAGCGCTAGTGAATATTGATATATTTCATGTCTGTTGTGAATACGTTACTATAAAATAATAATAAAAAAATTAAACCTCAAGAGGCACTTACCCTTCTAGTGCCCAGTCTAAAAACATATTTCCGCTTGTCTTGATTGGCATTATCATGTGTATGTACAAGTATGTATATCTCTAATTAATTTAAAAATAACAAATAACAAGAGAAACAGACGTTCAAAAGGCTTAAGAGATCTCTTCCAGTTAACATATTTAATGAAATAAAACCGGATAAACCACATTTTAAATCGAATTTAGCTCGACATGTTTCGGGCTAATTCTCAACCCTTCCTCTAGGAGCAACCCGACTCGGCGGCTGCTGCAAAACGCGCACTGCGCGCCACCGCTCTGCTCACGCGACTACCCGCGATGCGAGCTCGCGCGGCGAGCGAGTGAGTTAGAGCTCGTTCCCACTTTGTCTAATCCGTTTCGTGTCGGATGTCAGTAATTTCTATAGAAAATCGTGTCGGGCAAGTGTGAATAGCTTCATATAAAAATAAAGGTCACAGCTCATTACAGCTACCCCGCACCCGACCAGCACCGCCTCGCCTCGAGCGGTTAGTATTCTTCATATGGATTTGTATGGGCATGCGCTCACTATCAACTCCGTAGTGCCACCGGATCGCCTCACTCGCGAGGTTGCCAAGCGCGGACGGCGAGTGGACCACTTGGTGATAGCCCGCTGCTCGCCGCCATATTGACTACTAGGAAGTTCCGTGTACCGCGTGGCGTCCACCCGTGGACCATCTGTCGATAGCGAGTGGATGCCGAAAGTTGAGGCGGTGCTGGTCGGGTGCCGGGTGGCCCTAATGGTCTTAAAATCCGGGCCCGACATCCGAAAAGTGGGAACCAGCCTTTATCCGGGTTTATTTCATTAAAAATAAGTGATTCGTTAGTAAATCTCACTGTTTGCAGGTGGTAGGACCTTGTGCAAGGTCCGCCCGGATTGCTACCACCATCTTGCTCGCTAATCCTGACGTGAAGCAGCAGTGCTTGCACTGTTGTGTTTCGGCGTGGATAGTAAGACAGCCGGTGAAATTACTGGCACTTGAGGTATCCCATCTTAGGCCTCTAGGTTGGCAACGCATCTGCAATACCCCTGGTGTTGCAGATGTTTATGGGCGGTGGTGATCTCTTACCATCAGGAGACCCACTTGCTCGTTTGCCATCCAGTAGAATAAAAAAAAAAAACATGTTCAAAATAGGACATGGAGCTTTCGGATCTACAGTAATTCTAAGTAGTAGGGGAGCTCATGATGATAAATGGGGATTTTACTCAAACGTCGTGGTCACCTATTGATTCTGTAGATACGGATTTAAATAATAATTACATGGAAATACTTAGCGTGTCAGATATGGTAGTTTAGATGCCCCAGCGTGTCTTTGATACCTAAAGTAGGTATTAATCTGCTGATGTGACGTGCATAAATTCTAGCGCGCTAGATATTCAAAGGGCATGTTAAGTGAACCCTAAAAATGCGTATTCAATAGTCTGACGACTCGAAAGTGACGCTATCTCGTGACAAATTTTTGAAAATGTAAAAATATATCGACATATTATATGTTGATTTATATATGGTAGAGGTACACAAGGTTGCTAGTATCCTTCCTCATCCACCTGAGACCCGACGTAAAATTTATGTTTTCACAATTTGAGCCAAGTGTCAATCAAGTAAAGTTCATTTTTTTATGTCATATATATACCGGGTGTGGCCTGTAATACGAGCAAAAAATTAAAACATAGATCGTTCTCGTCAAACTGAACAACATTAGTTCTGCGGCTTTTTAATGGAGTCTTTAAATTTTCGTTTTTTCATACTTACAAATTACATAAATGCTATCAATGAACGCCATCCTAGAACCCAACTGACGTCGCCTGTCACGCTACAAACATCAAGCATTTCACTTTACATTGCTTCTTCGAATAAACTTTTTTTTGCAAAATTAAAAAAAAAAATTAAGTTCCTGAACTAATGTTGTTCAGTTTGAGGAGTATGATCTATGATTTAATTATTTGCTCATATTACAGGCCACGGCCGGTATTACGCCGGGCCCCAGTTAATCTGACAAGTAAATCCCAAAATCTCTTGAGCTCCTCTACTATAAAATCAAAACGTGTCTCACGGTGGTACGCTCCAAACACCGAAGCAGATGGTGATGCTGCAGTTCGAAGATGTCTTCGTCCCTGCCGGCGTCGTCGAGCTCGACGCCAGACTCCTGCGCCGCTAGCCGCGCCTCCGCCGCCTTCTTCTTGTTGACGAAAGCCGCGCCTGAAGACGCCTTGGCGATGCGGATGCGGGCGAGGCGGGCTTTCTGGAATTTTTAGAATGGTAAATGAGTAAACCAGACATGACATTTGCTTGAAAAGAAATCCCCCTATTGTGGCTTACCGAAAATATAGTATATTTTTATCGAGGGACTAAAATAAGCCATTATACCCGAGGTGGTTAACCACCCGAGCTTTAGCGAGGTGTCTATTTATCCGAGGGTTTATATTGACTTTTAGTCTCGCGGTAAAAACTCTATTTTTACTTGGATTGCGAGAAAACGCTTTCTGTGAAAGAAATAATGCGTTTCTTATTCCTCCATTCCATAAAACTTACATAGGTTTTTTATTAAATCTTTCTAGATTTCGGCGGCAAAAGATTACCAATTATGTCTTTTGCTCTTTGCTCGACATCATAGAAGGCTACTATCCTCATTTCAAATTTGGCTGTAGTATTTGACTTAAGAAACAAATATTTATCGATTTCAGAAATTAAAAATGTAGGATGGCCCTAAATTTTCATTTTTATTTTATTTTTTACTTTTAATTTTGAACACCCGAAAACACCGTCGACCATGTTATGACGTCAGCACCACATCTCGGATCCATATTTCATCTACTCGTTGTTCGGTCTACGGGCCTAGCTGTCTGTAACAAATAAGTAAAAACCGGCCAAACACCCAACGACCGGACGACCGGATGGCCAAGTGGTTAGCGAACCTGACAATGAAGCTTTTGGTGCCGGGTTCGATCCCGGCCGAGGCAGATATTTGTGTGAATAAAACGAATGTTTGCCGTCGGGTCTTGGATGTATAATATGTATTTAAGTATGTATTTATCTATTTAAGTATGTTTATTCGTTCAAATTCAAATTCAAATCATTTATTCAGTAAAAGGCCGCAATGGGCACTTTACACGACATTTTTAAAACTACCAGCGCTTTCGGAAAGACCATCATTGCCAAGAAGAATGCGCCGCAAGAAACTTCGCAGAAAGTCATTTTTTCATAATAATATAATTACAAATAAAATACTTAAAAATTACAGTATACAATTAAAGAAAAAAATACAAAAATAAATAACTAATAATAATACTAGGATGTATGGGGTCCCTTAGTTACAATACTAAACACTAACTACTTATATCTAAACTATATCTACGTTCAATGGAAGTGTAGAATGCTTCCACCGTCATAAATTTTAAAATAATAATAATAATAATTCAGTTCTGAAATATACATTTCAGGTCAAGTAACCATTAAGCTTTTGGATTTCGAAGGCAAGCTCACGTCTGCCGCCCCCAAGGTTAGCTCACACGAACTCATGTCATGCTCTGAAAGCAGAGCGGTACCGAGGGCATGGTATTGCTTCCGTTCCCATAAGCTCTATGGGATCGTCTTGGGAACTTCGACGTCGCGAGCCTGTGACTAGAAATTAAAAAGCTTAACAATATACAGCCTTAAACATAGCAAGGGGATGTACCCGTAGTTTGGGACTAGATCACTTGATGTTAATAATGTACAATGATATTTATTTATTTAAGTACTAGCTTTTGCCCCCGGCTTCGCCCGTGTGTAATTCGGTTATCGCGCGCTATTTTACATTACATTATATATTTTCCCGGGATAAAAAGTAGCCAATGTCACTCTCTGACCCATAAACTTTCTCTACGAGTATGCCCAAAATCATGTCGATCCGTCGCTCCGTTTCGACGTGAAAGACGGACAAACATATACCTAGTGCTATCCACGAAGACGCGTGATTTTGTCAAAATTAGACATTAATGACATTATAATAAGAACCACGGCACGCGTCATCGTGAATGATTCTACCTATACAAACATATAGGTACAAACACACAAATGCATTTATAATATTAGTATTGCCTAGCACTCATAGTATAAGCTTTACTTAGTTTGGGACTAAGTCGATTGGGTGTCAATTTGTCCCAATTTTTTTTTATAAAAACGTAGTTGCCTTACCCGCTGCGCTTTCTCTTGGTTATTAGATGTGGAGACAATAGCGATCGATTGGTAGGATGTCCTAGACTCATAGTCCCTAAGTCAATTTGTCAATTTGTTAAAAAACGTAGTTGCCTTACCCGCTGCGCCTTCCTCTTGTCGGCTCGCTGGTTCTGATGGTAGATGCGGGAGAAGTTGGAGACAATGACGGGCACAGGCAGAGCGATCACAAGCACCCCGGACAGCGAACACACGCCGCCGACTATCTTGCCCGCTATAGTGCCAGGGACCATGTCACCGTACCTGGAAAGATAGAGGTGAAGTTATAGATAGCATCGAAATATGTAGAGTCAGATGTCATGATCATCCCAGCATATATACGCCCCACTGATGGGCACAGGTATTCTCTCAAATGAGGCTTTGACCATTATTCGCACGCGGGTCCAGAGCGGATAAGGAACTCTACTTTTAAGAGGTTTTCCTTCACCGCAAAGCTCGGAGTAAATTATAAATGTAATTTCGTAAGGTGACCCAGGGCTATTGTAGCTGGGGGGATATTGTATCTGAGCCGTCTGATGGCGTCCTACGACGCCATGTTCTTCTCGGCCATTTTACGTTGTGTTCGCCAGAAGACTGTCTTCTCACAACACACATGAACATTTCGAACATGGCGACGTAAGGACGGCATCAGACGGCTCAGAAGACTACTACGAAAGTCGAAAATCGAAGTTCGTATCGTACCATTTCTCTCACTCTCGTTTAAATAATATTAGCGCCAGCGGGACAGTACGATATGAACTTTCGTAGTAGCCTCTCAGATACAATATACCCCCAGCTACAATAGCCCCGGGTCACCTTACATGAATTTAAAAACTGACAGGTGCGAGCCTGGGTTTGAACTTGCAATCCTCTACGTAAGAGGCCATACGTCAGACTACTACACTACCACGGGTTTTACAAACTTTTAACTTGTCTTGTTTGTAAGGTACAATCTTGCTAGTTCATTTCAACCCATTTCCAATGGTCGGGTTGAATTGAAATTTGGTGTACGTTGTGTAAGTTGGATGATTGGATGACAACGCAAGTGTAGTCAACAAAAAGTATAGTAATCAAAAAAGCTTAAATTAAAATTTACAGTGGGCGGATGACGGATAAAATTTACGTCAAAATCATGTCGAACGATATACGTAATATGGATATGACTACAATTGGTTTAAAAAAGAGAACATAATTGAAAAATAGTTAGATAATTTTATTGTTGTAGTAAATAATCGTATTTTTTTCTATATTACCTACATATTTTCAGTGCATTCCTTTATAGTTCATTATCCACTTATGTACATAAAATCTCAAAATCATCTACAGATGTAAGAGGTGCGTACCATTATTAGGAACATTATCACCATCACTCAAATTTCTATACATTTTTACACAAAAATATTAATCGAAGTTTAATGAAAGTCTTATTCATCTTATGCTTTCGTCACCATATTGCATCCATCATCCGCCCTTTAGAAATTATTAACAGAAAGTTATTCTCGTGTCTAAATAGTCTGTTCCCACCCTTTCATATTCCGATAAAAAACATTTGAGACAGTTTGTAGATAGTACACTGCGTTTGTGATTCGATTCCTTGGAAATTCCGAAGGGAAAAATGTCTTTAAATTTACCATCATCTTTATGTCTGGTTAGCGATTTAATTTATTATTTCTCCACCTCGGTGGGCTCGTAAACGTCGACTTTACGACAACTTATGAAATTTCAAACGAAGACTCGAGTTTTCTTTACCAACTTCAAAGAAAGAGTTGCTGAATTCGACTGTATTTTGTTGAACTTTTTGTAGTTTTTTTTTAATGTCCATATGTGAAATGTGAAAGCAATCACTGCCGCACATGAACACCGGTATTATAAGTTGAATTACGGATGTATTGCCGGCTCCTTGACAAAAGAGCAGGCTAATTTTATATCTAGGCATATCATGAAATGGCGCCATTTTACGATATGCCTAGAAATTTCGTGATCTGGCGGATTTTACGATTACATTAGGTGGAAAAATAAAAATGACATCGAATAGTATAAAGTGGACCCCACTCAGCATAGTGTTACGGCAATCCGCAACGCTGTTTTTCAGTGGGGCCCATTTAAAAACTAAAACATATAAAAACATACAACACACTATGACGACATGAACGCCAGCGGAAGGAAGTTCGCAATGAAACTTTCAATCCGGAAGCATATATGGCCACACTCGATCAGCTTAACCATTGACCCATGACCATTGACTGATTGATTGGCCGCCGACATATACATAATTTTGTCACTTTGGCCGTATAGATATCTTTGTAGTTGACTACACTAAATATTTCTTATTTCCCTTGAGAATCATTAGTCCTTTGCCTATTAGAGGCACGGCTAGTGATTACTCTAATTAACTAACTAGACTCAGCCAAATAATAGGTATAGGCAAATTTGGATATGTACTAAAATATAGCTAATGAACTAAAACAATTACTTTGCTCACCCGCGACCTTATGACAGCTACGTTTATGCAAGATATGTGTATTCCTCCACCTCCATACTAAAAGAACACCCACAAATGATACAAACACATCTGTCACCACCACCACACTACACTGACACAGGTGTTAAAATATTGCGTTCATGCATAGGTACAGTCACTAGCATTAATATCTGCCACAGCGGAGCGTGCAAAAATATCTGACACGTCCTTGCGGCCCTAGAAATAGAGTCGTATCAGATATTTATGCACGCTTGTTGTGTCAGATTGGTGCTGGTGACTGTACTGTTCCGTTTAGCAACTCACTTGTTTGGAACTCATTTTAATCAATATATAATAAGTCGATAGCAAAATCGACTGCAGACAGGTAGGTACAGTCACCTGCTTAATGTTTGTCATAGGCAGAGCGTGCAAAAATATCTGACACCTCCTACGGGCCCTAGAACAGCCGTATCAGATAATTATGCACGCTTTGTTGTATCACATATTGGTGCTGGTGACTGTACTAGTCATAAACCCCTAGTCATCCCGGGAAGCGTATTGCATTGAAAGTGCATTGTATTTTAATGATTGATTTTAATTTTCACAGTCATGTTTTAGCTTAAAGGCCGCCTTACACCATACTCGTTACTAAGATGCTAATAAGCATGCTTAATAATAGCAAGTGTCTTATACACACATGCTAGAAGGTAGCATTTGCTCAATAGTAGCATGCTTTCGTGCTAGTAACTAGCATTGTGTACAGTCACCAGCACCAATATCTGACACAACAAGCTTGCATAAATATCTGATACGACTCTATTTCTAGGGCCGGAAGCACGTGTCAGATATTTTTAGGCGCTCCGCTGTAGCAGATATTTATGCTGGTGACTGTACCTAACAGTAGCTTAATTCTAATTTTGAATTCAATTTTCTTTTTGACATTCATACTAATATTGATAACACTATATTTCCCGGAACTGCGTCAGTGCTTTTTAGAATAGAAAGAAAACATTTGTAGCATTCCATTATTCTAAGAAATTCAGTTACTTCTTAAGTTTGTACATATAAGTCTTAAGTTCATGCCCCAAGAACTTCCCGACGTACTTTTTGACAGTCTGTCGCTTTTGTACATCAAACACGCGACAGCAAAGAACCCTTCCCATTCTAAAACATTTTAAAAGGTACAAGTAAATATATTAACATCATACAATATAAAGGTATATTAAATTAAAATTAAATTAAATTAAACTTTACTTCAGACGTTATTTCATTCATTACAATAGTGTTAGTAATTCTTAATTTATGTTAGTTTATCGCCTTCTTAAATCTAAATCGTGCTACAGCCTTTACTTGACCGAGCCAGTACGCCAGAATGGGGCAGTCGTACCTATCAGCTATGATACACAGGATGCTGTTTGTACTTTTTCATCACACTTCCTCGTAAACAGTGTCGTAACATGCAGGCTACCTTGGTTGCAACCCCCTTAAATAAAACCCTTGACCTTAATGTGCTTGTCATGAAACTCGTGGTCGGTCGCATGACGGTACTAGAATTACGAACGTCGACTCATTAAATCCCTCAGTCTTCGACTTCGGGCTTCTAATAGACTCTCGTTCGTAATTGCTTGTTTACCGCCCTTAAGACACAACTCCTGAGTCTGCCAAGCAACGAGACGATCTTCTTACGCATGAGCGCTTGAAAACCGTCCGTGCGAGCCTCTGCAAACATCAGCGATGCACTGCACCACCTGGGCAGTCCCAACAGCAACCTAAATGCATTATTATATTGCACACGCAGGGCGTTGTAGGCCTTCTTAGTATACCACACCCACAGGCTGCTCGAGTAGAAAGACTGGCAGTATGTGAAACTAGCGTGAGACTCACTCATATTAAATATATTGACCCGGATAACTCACGTCTTAAATCGAGTTTAGCTCGACATGTTTCGGGCTAATCCGTAGCCCTTCGTCTTCGGAGCATCGCGACTCTCGGGCGCTGAGTCAAACATGTCGAGCTAAACTCGATTTAAGACGTGAGTTATCCGGGTCATTATATTTAATACTGGCAGTATGTAACGTACACTTAAACCAATTGAATCGTGACCCACTACGGAACCTTTTCGCAGCAAAAGTCATAGTGACATCGCGTTGCTTGACAAGGGAATTTATTATTACACTTACTGTGAGAACGTTCTACGGTGAGTCAGGTATCAAACGGTTATGACCATACAACCACTTTGAAAGAAATAAATAAACAAACTTGTTTTATTAACGGTCCCAACAGTACCACCACCAATCACAATAAAAAAAAAACAATATTATACTCGTACACTTTGCGTCAAGAATCTTAATGAAAACGTGTCAAAAAAACGTAAATAAAGTCACTGTTATGCAAAACTTTAATTTTTACAGTTCGCCCCGATTGTTTTTGTTTCTATCTTTTCTTAATGAACTAAAGTTAAATATCTGATACTACTCTATTTTCAGGGCCGTTAAGACGTGTCAGATATTATTGCACGTTCCGCCGTTGCAGATATTAATGCAGGTAACTGTACTCGTAAGTGTGTGACGTATTTAGATGATACTCTAACTCGGTATACATCGTATTTGCAGGTCTAGCTTGAAACCTAAAGCACTAACTCGCCGACCGTAACCTTGCTTAGTAAATAAAGCTTTACGAGTTGTTTTAGCGGAGAACAAACATTTGTTTGGGATTGTTTTTCATGTACACAACGTAGACTGCAGTTAATTTTAGGTTTTGATAAGCTACTGTTTGTAAACTTAACTGCATAAATAAATTCATCATCATCATCATATCAGCGGTAGGACGTCCACTGTTGGACATAGGCCTTCCCCATGGCCCTCTAGTTGTTTCGGTTGGAAGCGGCCTGTATATCCACCGTAAACCCCAGGCTTTAACCAGGTCATCCATCCATCTCGTTAGTGGACGTCTTACGCTGCCCTTGCCGATCCGCGGTCTCCATTCGAGAACTTTTCGGCCCCAACGGCCATCTATTCTCCGTGCTATATGGCCTACCCATTACCACTTCATCTAGCTAACGCTTAGCTACGCCGGTTACCCTCGTTCTTCTACGTATCTCCTCATTTCTGATTCGATCCTGTAGAGAAACATCTACTCACGTCATAATAGGGGTAGAAATTATCAGGAGCTCAATGAAGAAAATATTTTCTGTAATAAAAAGTAAAAGGAAACATTGAACGGACTCAAAAACCCCAATACCCCTACAATACCCCTGGTGTTGCCGATATTTATGGGCGGTGGTGATCTTTACCATCAGGAGACCCACTTGCTCGTTTACCATCCAGTCGAATAAAAAAAAAACCGACGCACTCCTCACTTGGACCGTTGCTGGTTCCGTAGCGTCCTTTCTAAACGCTACCGCAGCATTATTGACTAAAACATCAATACCCCCGTGCTCTTTCTTGATATAATCACGGAATAATTCCACACTATCTCTAGTGGAAATGTCTACCCTGTAATATCTAGGCTTTAGTCCCTCCTGTGCCAGTTTCTCCATAGCGACCAAGTGTGAGTCGGAACTGCACACCAAGAGTTCCGTATACAATTATAGGTACCTATGAATACTCATTGTTAGCAGAGCCCCTCTCTCTCTCAGTTTATGGCAAATGGTTACAGATTTTATGAATTAAATTCGAGAGAATTCGGGTTTTGTTCCGCGTACCTTGATTTTAGAGCAGCTCGAACAAAACCCAACAAAAAACAAAACAAGGTACTAAACCCGAATTTAATTCTTAAAATTAGTTATGACCGCGATAGTCTAATATATGGCATACTTAAAAAAATGAGATTTCAGATTTTTCTTACAACAGTCACATCTTCGACGTATGTATACTAAATGATAGAAGTTGTACGCAATTGTTTTGTTTTTCTTTCATTACTTTCCTAGCTTATCTCAAAAAAACTGTTGATCAAAATAAGTGTTTTCCTGCTTGTAATTGGGTTCAATATTAAATGCAATACTATTGAAGCATAGAACTTTGTAATTTGCGCATGACATGTAGCCGCCAAGTCTGCGGTTGGCGGTACAGAAATAGAGTTTATGAGCTGCAAGCACTTCGCAAGGCTGACATGCATGTTTTAGCCTTATTACCGACTTAAATACCTATTTACTTTGATAAACACACACACAATACACAAACATCACGCCTGTATTCCCAAATGGGGTAGACACACACGACCCGTTACCGCTTCGGAGCCACTTTTAGCAATTTTAGGTTTAAAGTTTGACAAAAACGGTACAATAGTGACAGGTTGCTAGCCTGTCGCCTATGGTATAATACCTTAACCTAGTAATATCCTTTGTCGCCTCTTACGACGTCCACGGAAGAAATGGAGAGGTGTATTTCTAACCCGAAACCACACGGGTTTTACTTTAATAAAACCAGAAATAATAATAGAAAGAATAAAAATCTTTCAGTTTCTCATCGTTTTTTGCTCGGAAACGTTCGTATTTGTCATGCTTTGTAGCAATGCTTAATAATCGATAGAGTGGTTAATACCTCCTACGTAAGTTAAAAATTATTAATCGATATAGAGTGGATACCTCCTACGTTAGTCAAACATTTTATTCGATTTCATATTAAATGTATTGACCCGGATAACTCACGTCTTAAATCGAGTTTAGCCTGACATGTTTCGGGCTAATCCGTAGCCCTTCCTTCCTCTTAAGCAAAACTCGATATGAGTAGTTTACTTATTCGATTTCTGTTTACACTAAATTTTTGGAACAGATTATTTACACAATCTGTATTTTATAGAGTATTATATTATCCATAAACAGCCGTGGTGGCCTAGTGGTTTGACGTACTGCCTCCCAAACAGAGGAATGTGAATACAAACCTGGGCTCACACCTCTGAGTTTTTTGAAATTCGTGTGATAAATTGCAAATTCCTTTTTCCTCACTTCTAGTGGCCGAATTCATTCTCCAATATCTGACACAACAAGCGTGTATAAATATCTGATACGAGTCTATTTCTATTGTCGGAAGGACGTGTCAGATATTTTTGCACGCTCCGCTGTGGCAGATAGTTATTAATGCTGGTGACTGTACCATCAGCCAAATATGTGGTCTACCACCCTAAAGTTGATAATCGTTTGCATGTCATAAAATAATAATGCCAATAGACGTGTCTGTCAGCTTGAAAGATCGACTTTAGCGACAAATTCATTTGATAGGAACTTTTTTAAAAATTGATAGACCACTTATTTGGCTGATGGTACTGTGAGTTGGAAGACAATGCAAGTACAGTCGGTATTTTTTATAAATTAAAAACGATATTTTTAACCGAAACTTATTCAACTGAATTACCTAAATGACATTGAATCATGATTCGGCACGGCAAGCACAAATCCGCCATTTTGTTCAAACCTTCACATAATCACATATAATGGAGGCAGGACTGACAGGCGAATAGAGCTCGTACATCGCACACCCCTCCTATTGTTGGGGGTCTAATACTGTATGCATAGAAAAGGAAGGCTTATTCGGTTATAACGTTTTCATTTTACTGAAAAATGGGTCACCAACATTGATTTATTAGGGTGCTGATTTCTTTTTTCGAAGGAAGTTTTTGAATTTACTGTGACAATTTAGAGAGCAAACAAAATGACGCTAGAAGGCGCCGTATGTGAGAGTTTTGTATGTGCGCGTATGTTTGTTATTTCTTCATGCTAAAACGGCTGATTGGATTTGAATGAAATTTGGTATGGAGATAGCTGGACGTCTGGAATAGCACATAAGCTACGTTTTATCCCGATATTCCCACGGGGTCGGGATTAAATCTCGACCTCTCATCCTCTTGGTATAGAATCATGAAATTTGTCATTGATCTTTATAATACAACGTCGAGAAAGACCATGATTGAAATAGTTAAGTTATAAGCAGGGATCGAGCAAAATCGATTGAAATGACGTGTTATAATAATGACAATCTTGTAATGAATTTTACTCACAAAAAATCCCGTGGGAATTCCCGAAAATTAAACCGTGATTTTCATTGACGTTACATTAAAAACAATCATGTCAAATTTCATGAATCTAAGCCCAGCGGTTGTTGTTTCGAGATTTTATCCCTAGCCCGTGGGAATGTAGAGATGAAAAGTAGCCTATGTTTTATTACAATGTCCAGCTATCTACATACCAAATTTCATCCAAATCCGTCCAGCTGTTTCAGCGTGAAGGAGTAACAAACATACTCACTCTCTCACTCACAAACTTTCGCATTTATAATATTAGTAGGATACATAGAGCCAATGTTTAGCAAAAAAAAAACAATTGGAAATAGAATGTTTTTTTTTTTATTTATATTGTTTAGTTCAGTTGTTTCAAATTGTAAACTGTCAAGCTTAAACCAGGTGTAACGCCTAAATCTAGATCTTTCTTTGGCCAGCTTCAAGATCTTTGATCTCTCTATTTAAACTATTACCCATTCGACCCAAACATCCTAACGCCTGTTCAAATAATCTTCAATTCCTGTGTAAATCTAAATTAATATTCCACTGTATCGTATTTATAAATTCGTAATGATGCTAATTCTAGCTGCATTCAAACTGGTACATGCAATTTCGCTGCACTCGATGCGAGTATGTCACCGGCCTATGACGTCAATTCTGCAGCTGCCGAACTATGTACAGTCGATGGCATAAATATCTATACAACTATAGCGTCAAATACATCGACCTTTTGGTTGGTGGTATGAAAGAGTATAAATATTTTGGACGTTTTGATAACGTACGTATATTTATGACCCTAGTTGGTTAGATCAATTGACCAGGATTTTATTCTTTGTAGCAAAATTTCCATTCGCACGGCAGCACAGCGATACAGAACTATTCGCTCACTTCAAGGGTTTTCACCATGACGCTTAACTTGAGTGGGAAGTGAATCGCTTCATTGTCAATTTTGCGATTCAGTATAAGTTACTCATTCTGTCAATAATAAGTGTTTCATTTATTTATTCAAGACAAACAAAGCTTTATACATTATAGTAATTTGCTTTAACTCCTCATGATTAAGTTTTCATGAGAAAGAGACTCGTGGATAGTGACAGCGTATTAATTAAATTTGCATTATAGAGCACTCACTCTTTACAGCTATCATCTTCAGGAGGCTGTTAGTTTCTGCCAGAGTATTCTTTCATCAGTAAACCATGAGACTTTTTTCTTCGTAGTATAGCATTAAAGCTAGGACTCGCGCTTCGGCAAAGATCATGTGGCCGCACTTTGCAGAAAATTTCATTCCCTAACAGATGCTCTGAAGGCGTTATAAGATACTATTCTATTCTTTAAAAACCTAGTCTATTGGACAATATAAATTTAGCTTTACCTGTGATCATCGTAAGGAGGGGCATTGTATCCGCTCAAACTAACGTCTCAAAATCAAACATAGCCCATTCGACCTCAAAAGCGTGGCATCGCTCGTAAATACAATAGTAAATCTACGCAACAATAAACAATGTATTTTACTGGCACAGATAAAACATGCCCACTTCACGAAAACACCGCCGTGACGGAGGGTTTTTAGGCGGGAATTTGTTTTCCTGATAATATCAGCTCATTAAGATGCTGGAATATTTAGGTCACGTAAACGTAGGAGTGCTCGTCACGCTAATGCCTAATAGATGACACCCTTCTGTGACCTATGACGACCGGATGGCCAAGTGGTTAGAGAAATTGACTACGAAGCTTGAGGTCCCTGGTTCGATTTCCGGCTGTTGCAGATATTTGTATGCTTAATACGAATGGACTTGGATGCTTAATATGTACCTAATTAAGTATGTATTTATCTATATAAGTATGTTTATCCATTGCCTAGGTATCCATAGTACAGTCACCAGCATTAATATCTGCCACAGCGGAGCGTGCAAAAATATCTGACTCGTCATTCCGGCCCTATAAATAGAGTCGTATCAGATATTTGTGCACGCTTTTTGTGTCAGATATTGGTACTGGTGACTGTACAAGCTTTGCTAAGTTTGGGACTAGGTCAATTGGTGTCAAGTGCCCCACGATATTTATTTATTATTTATTTATTTACCTCTATTGCTAATGACATATAATTAAAGATGTCAACTATTGGGACAGTGACGAGCACTGGTACGTTTACCTTATGACTTCGGTAACACGTTCATTCTGGCGTTAGTTAGTTAGTTGAATTTAAATGTTATTTTTTAGAATGTGTGCTAAACCAGACAGTACAAAGAGTTAGGAAGAAACGAGTAACACCTCGTTACAATACCCGGCCTGCCCTGGAAGAAAAAAAACCATTTTCATTTTGTGACATTTTGCTCATAAGCTAAGCTATACGAGTGGTGGTACAACGCGTGGGTAAATATCTGATACGACTGTATTTCTAAGGGCGGTTGGACGTGTCAGATATTATTGCAGATGACTGTACCTTGCAACATCATATTAGCACCGTACTAAATCAAAGCTGTCTATTACCAATTTTCTGAAACTTTATGTATGAAACTTTAAACGATCCGTTTTGCTATTTTAGTTCGTCATCAGGTGCTAAGCTTTATATACATCCCCTGTTGGGCACAGGCCTCCTCTTAGAATGAGAGGGCTTGACCTGTAGTTCTCACTCTCCTGTAGTTCTCAAAATTAATTCATCATCATCATCATCATCCCAGCCTATATATGTCCCACTGCTGGGCACAGGCCTCCTCTCAGAACAAGAGGGCTTGGGCCATAGTTCCCACGCGGGCCCAGTGCGGATTGGGAACTTCACACGCACCATTGAATTGCTTTGCAGGTTTGTGCACGTTTCCTCACGATGTTTTCCTTCACCGCATAGCTCGTGGTAAATTTCAAATGTAATTCCGCACATGAATTTCGAAAAACTCAGAGGTGCGAGCCGGGGTTTGAACCCACGACCCTCTGCTTGAGAGGCGATAGGTCAAACCACTAGGCCACCACGGCTATATGGCCACGATTATTATCTTTGGTCACCGCAAAGCTCGTAATAATCGTTATAATTTCGCATGAGTAATTAATTTTGAAAAACTCAGATGTGCAAGGCTATGTTTAAACCCAAGATCCTTTGCTTGAGAGGCCATATCAAACCACTGGGCCACCACGGCTCAGCTATTTTGGATACGAAACTGTAAACAGAGCACACCTCGTTTAATTTCAATATATACAACAATTTACAAGTCAAAAGTAACATCGTTTCGCCACCGACGTCAACTGGGCGCCACAAAAATCGTTGCAACAACAAACAACAGTCGACAAATAGTATCGATGTTGTTATTGAGTTGCTTTTGGCCAGTGAAATGGGGTACACCTCAAGGAAAAATAAAGTGAGAATTGCCATAGATTTATTTTGTACTAGACTCGTAGAATGTATTTAGTGCTAACCTGCGGGAACTATGCAATTTTCCGGGATTAAAACAATCCTTTGTTCTTTCCCGGGACTCGAACTAGATAGAGCTCACACTGGACGGAACTCCTTAATGGTTAATGGCATGAACTTGAAATTGTAGAGTCAAAATGTACAGCCAGCAAAAAAGCTAGTAATAAAAATAAACTTTTAAACAAAACCTTATTTTGTTAATCTAACTGACGGATTAGTAAGATAGTACCTGGGCGACCGAGCTTTGCTCGGGCTAAAACTCGTATAAGCGTTTTCCCAGAAATAAACCATGCTAGATCGATTTGTCCCCTACATACCTACCAAATTCCATCGAAATCGTTAGAGCCGTTTCCGAGATCCCCAAAATAAACATTTTTGAGATTTAGATTTTTGTGATATTTTGTAATTTTTTATTGTATACTTGTTTTTTTAGTATTATTGATTTATTTTTATTGTGTTATGTTGTATTAATAAATTAATGAATAAGCTCGTTTAAAGGTATTAGATAAAGGACACTGACCTATTGTTTAAGATTCAACAAATCACTTGGCTACTACGCTTAAACGTCGCGGTGCACGGAACACTGACAAACAGGAAACATCCATCGCGTAGGAGGCCTGAAGGTGTCGTGTAAACACACGTGAGAAAAATGCGGGTTCTTAAACACACCGCGCGATTTCCTGCGTTGGACGGCTTGAGGCACAAGTTAAGAGTGAATAAGCTTTTGTTACAAAATGTAATTTTCTATACAATTTTTTTTGCTGACTGTACTTCTTGTTGATTGTACTTGCATCGTCACCCTAACTACATTTTCGTACCAAATTTCAAGTCAGTGCTATTAATTGTTAAGGAGTTCCGTCCCGCGGAGATTATCCTGGTCAGACTACCAGGATGTCACTACCAGATTATTGTATTTTTTTTCTTTGTATTAACATATTACGCCTTTGTACAAGTATCTCAAAGTTTGTCAATTGTGTTTTGTTTCTTTTCTTTTGTACAATAAAAAGTTTACATACATAAATTATTTAACATGTTTACATTAATAATAATTATTGTATTGTCACCAGAGATGTTCTAAGTATGCAAAATTTCAAGTCAATCCGATCCGACCGATGTCGGTGCGTCAAATTTAACTTTCAAGATTTGACCCGCACAAACATTATGGAGAAGCTGCAACGGAACTGAGAAAATTGTATAAACAAAACGCTAATGTTAGAATTTCATCATCTTCGTACCTATTTCTTCAACTAAAAAATTTTCTTCATAATAGGTATACGGGATGTACCTAATAAGTTTTTGTTAAAAATTTCATTTTTGAAACAATTTTTTTTTGCTGACTGTACTTTTTGTTGACTAAATTTGCGTACTTTTGAACTAATAAATCTTTAAATCCCATAAATAAGTATTACAAATGCTAAAGTGTGTCTTTGTGTGCGTGCGTGTATTTGAGTATGACCGTGAAAGTAACAAATTTAGAGTTGAAATAAAAAATACAAAAGACTCCAAATAACCAATCATAATTATGTGAGTATGAGTTTATTACTCGATACGTGAAAATGGCTAGAGAGATTTGGATGAAATGTATTACGTGGATAGTTATTAAAAACTTTTTGTTTTTAACAAAAACTTATAATCTTCTTGTAATCGCTTTGGCAGATACGAGTCTACATACTAGTATATGAATTGTCGACATGACATTAACAGCGAAAAGAATCCACTGCGAAATACAAGTCCAAATAAGAATACTTGTTTGACTATGAACGCTATAACCTCTTCCCTGCACCACAGCACCTTCAGATCATGACGCACGCTGCACCGCTGCAAACCTTTGTGCTTCGTAAACAATAGCCAGCCATAATCATTTATAACATAATTTATTATTACAATTATCTCCGGCAGCCGTAAATGACATGTTATTTGTTTTTATGGTTTGTTATTGTTATCAGTAGAGATTTGTGGTGGATTAAGATATAGCTACGTTTAATGGTTGCCTTTTGATCTTGGGTATGATACAGATGTACGGATTGGTCTGTGAGCAGCAAATAGAGACATCCTTCTTACATGACCATCATCATCATATCAGCCGTAAGACGTCCACTGTTAGACATAGGCCTTATGCCATAGGGCTTATCGATATGGATAAATGTGGCAATTAATATTTAATGTAGAGATTTCGGAGAATGCATTGAAATCAATCATAATAACTACTCGAATTGTCGTAGGTGTTTAAGGTTACGTTAAACGTCATTTTATATTGAGTTTAATCTTAAAAAAGAAGAAGAAGAGATAATGACAACTTGGCTGTAATGGTGTTCAACCTTTGCCTTTTCCACTAGAGGAAATAATAATAAATAAAATAAAAAGAGTTGAATCTAGAAATGTCATTTGTTTCGCTACTTCGCTTGATGTCGTACGTTACGGGTGCTCTTTTTGTGATATTTCTGACGACTTGGCTTGCTTACGGATTTATTTATGTTAATAGCAAAACAATCGGTCACGTTTGATGTATATTTTATCAACTTTTCCAATCACTAGTCATTGTCCATTATCACCTGTGACGTCACGTTTGTTTACATGATAAGACACGGAAGGATGAATAGACTAAACTTCCTATTAACATTGACCTTTGAAATTTGGCACGAAGCAAACCTCACACATCACAAGTGAAGGACATCACCATTATCTGACTAATCCATTAAAAAACTTTGTTTTTTCGTAGATATACGAATAGTAGATTGTACAACAAGAACATAAAACGAACCATTTTACCCAAGACGTTCATATAACACCCCGAGCCGGTATGGCGAGGGTGGGATAGACACGTCGAGGGGAAATGGGTTTAATGCTCCAGTTTTACACTCTGCTTTTCGCTTAGATTGCGAGGAAATGAGATAGCAACAGTGGAAACAATTGTTCACTTTATTTGTACCTTTTATTTTTCATCCTTTATTATATAATTATATTATGTACTAGACTAGAGCATAAAGTCGCCTAGATCCAGCATAAACACGAGCGACGAACACGAGAGAGAAAAACTAATTTTCTCATCTTATCCTGGTTTTAATTTGTTATTTATTTATTGATATACCAACAGAGTTTACATAGGAAATTAGGTTTAGGTTTAAAGAAATTTATTATCAACAAAGACATGATTGTCACTTACGTGATAACATCATTTAACTTAGAATTACATTAGATATACAATAGTTTTTATTCTATATGTAACATTAACAACAGGTAATATACGATACGATGCTCAACGTTTATATATATAGGTATATATATAGTTTTTAATTAGAACTCTCAGGGTACGTGTCCGACACGCTCTTGCTCCGTTACGAGTATTCACCTAAAATCTCAAACCAATACACCTTTACGTGCTATTTATAAACAGTTATTTCTTTTTGATCTGCTCTTGAATATTGCCCTTGACTTCGCCGTAAACGTTGTTATTGGTATTAACTGGATATATTTGTAATGTTGCTATAAAGCGACCTTGAGGTTCAAGGTCGAAGGACCATCAGGTTCGAAGGACCATAAAGTACGGCTCGAAGGACCAACGCGGCCATTTGCTAAGTCACGCAAGGATGTGTTAGGTTAGGTTAGGGGCGTCTAGTTTTTATGACGTAGTTGTGTCACAACGCGTGGGTTCATATCAATTTAGTAGAGTATGGTAGAATGCAATTATATCTATATACAATCTTATGTTACCCAATATTCGGCAAATAAACCATTTCATTTCGACAATTTGAAAACTTCTCGACATTGTTATTTCAAAGTTCAATGTCTCACAAACGGCTGAACTAATTTTTATATCAGACATAGCTAAGAACACTGCTAAGAATCTCACCTTCATCTGATAAAACTGTATCGAAATCGGTTTTTTTTTAGAGTTACGATGCAACAGAGCGTATAAAATATACGGTGTGTTATCGGCAGCCAGGCTTTTTTAAGGGAGGTTAAAGTAACGTATTTCTGTAACTTAACTATGGCGATTAATTTAATTAATAAACTAAAATTCGGACATTGTTAACTTTCTAACAAAATTATAATTGAACTAAAAATGAACTAAAGGATTTCCTTGCTCACCGCGATCTTACGATAGCTAAGCTTATGCAAATATGCGTGTTCATGCAGATCACTCTGAAGATGAGCTCTGGTTGAGTTCGAAACGCGTCAGTGTAGTGTGGTGGTGGTGATAGATGGGTTTGTGAGGTTTGTGTGTGTTCTTACAGTGTGGAGGTGGAGGAACTGCATGAACACGCATATTTTGCATAAGCTTAGCTATCGTAAGTCGCGGGTGAGCAAGGAAATTCTTTTAGTTTATTGATATGGACCTCCGCAAAGTAATGCCTGATTCAATAAATTATTTAAAATTATAATTGCCAGCAATGTACAGCAAAGTAAATTGACAATGACAGCCGATAGATATTTTTTGTTGGAAATTAACAAAGTCTGAATTTTAGTTTATTAATTAAATTAATGTCGTGGTTAAGTTACAGGAATACTTTACTTTAACCTACCTTAAAAAAGCCTGGCTGCCGATAACACACTGTATAAGGTAATCAGTTAGTTTGTCAAGTTATCATACCCATCATATCTACGTCCAGTGCGATAAAACTCCTTTCAGAATAAGAGCGCTTGGGCCGAGTTCCCTCGCGAACTCGAAGAACCATCAAATACGGTTCGAAGGACCATAAAGTACGGCTGAAAGACCAAGCGGCCATTTGCTAAGTCACGCGGAGATGGGTTAGGTTAGGTTAGGGACAGCTAATTTTTATGACGCTGTTAGTCGTGTCACAATGTGTGGATTCTGCAAAAAAAATGCAAAGTAAAGAATCGAAATTTTTTGGAAAAGCTTTATTACTCTGTCCCGCTCTTGACCCAAGTGTATGACATATGATTGAAAGGAACGCAGCTGATATTCTAACAGCGTATCAAAATTCCTCAACGAAAAGTGGTGAAAAAATAAACACCATCTCAATCACATAAACAACATAATTCAGTTTTGGGATGTAAACATACGCACTCTCAGAATGAAAGAGGCCCAATTCGACATGTTTTTCAATAATAAACATTATACCAAAACCACTAAGTATAGTTTTAAAATGAGACTATGTCGAATTAAGCCACTTTCATTCTGAATGCGTATATCAGGTCTTAGGTCAGGGCTTATGTTGCGTGTGTGTTAAAGTAATTTGGATTTTATAAAGATAGGTGTAAGGTTGGTTTTGTGATGGAAATAGCTGGCCTTGGCAAAGAGATACGAAAATATATAGACAGGACAGAGGAAGCATTTACTTTTGTATAAAATGGTTTTAAGTTTCACTATAGTTTTATTTTTAGACTAGCCCTTTAACTGCGGTTCCGCTAGCATTAACTGTTATTTGAGTGGTGTAGCGGTATAGCACGCTGTACGGAATACCGAGGATCTGTGTTCGATTCCCAGTGCTGGTCTTATTTTACTGGTTTTTCTGTGCATCTATATTTCAGTTTGTATTTTCAATTTAGGTTTTACGTGATGACCGTAAAAGTAAAAATTTGGAATTGAAATAAAAAATATAAAAAGATTCCAAAAAAACAATCTTAATTGTTATTTGATTATTTGTGGATACGACTGAAAATAATAAAAGATTAAAACATTTTTTATGTGGTAGAGCCTTACTGTAACTACTTGCTGGCTGCAGTACATACGAATGGGCCGACCCATCGACAGGGTTAGTACCACATTCCCACAACATACCGTCGTGAAATATTACTTTTGCTACTGTGTTTATTTTCGATCAAAATAGCGATATGACGACGAAAAAAAATGTTCTTCCAGGATATGGGATGGCAACCAACTAAAATCCAGTGTTCCTAAATAGTATCTATCACTGTATTACATTTAAGATCTGCCACCTTGTGTGGTAGGGTTTCGTGCAACGGGAGCTTAGACTAATAATATGGAATTTAATTATTTAGTGTCAAAAGTCAACTGCTGCACGACGGATACTGAAGCTATTCAGAAAGCACGAAGCTTATGAACTTCTCCGACAAAATAAGATAGCAAAACATTATTCGCTATATTTTTATCATCATCATCATCATCAGCCTACAGCAGTCCACAGGTCCCTTTGTCGCAGGGCCGATGAACGGTGGAGCAGACGGGTCCTCGAATGGAGACCACGGAAGGGAAAACGTAGTGTAGGGCGTCCGGACGCGTCCTGAAGCACGGTTGACGGACGACCTTAAGAGAGTCGCTGGCGGCGGGTTAATGCGAGGAGCTGAAGACAGAGTGTTGTGGCGCGCCATGGAAGAGGCCTATGTCCAGCTATATCTAATGATTGAAAAGAAAATATCTCTCCATCGTGCAGTGAGGTAAAAAGTAGGTACTTTCAATACACTTAAAAAAGTCGTCAATGGAATCCCAAGCATGGAGGAAACTACGAACCTACTCCGCCCTTTTCCGACTAAAATACGGTATTTGACAACTCCTGATTTTGCCATATCTTTATATTATTATGAAAATATAGACATACAGATAGTGTTTAGCGAACAGAAAATCTAAATCGGTTGAAAATTGGATTTATAGTGATTTTTTGAAAAATCTATATACCTGTCTCTTTCTCAAACGCTTTTCTCTATGCAGCAAGTTTAGTATGGCGGTAGTGGCGTGTGACGTCACATGCCAGTATGTCTTTCTCTGTCTAATCTGGAATTTCAAATCTTTATAACTTTGTTATTTGTAAAGGTAGCTTAAAAATGGTTTTTCTATTCAATAACAGGCATTGTGTAGTTTTAATTTATAAAACATATACAAAATAGTCAAATACCGTACTATTCACGTTTCCAATAACAAACTGTTTTCGGTCACGTCATAGGAATTCTAAAGCCCCCGCATCGCCGTGCTGCGTCCATTATACAAGTATGCAATACGCGCCAAAACATGCAACCAAATTGTCGGTTCCTTCTTCGACGGATTCTGTTTGTCGGATTCCAAACTCGGGGGATTCCAAGCTGGTCGGATTCGTGGCAATCAAATTATTAAATTATAAAGCAACCTACCTATTCTAACTTAAGGCATGTCACCGTTAGGTACGATGACGAGCGAAACGAGGAGGAGTGTTATGTAGAACTGCGACCCAACAGCACAGCAACAGCCAGAACCGAGTTTTTTTTAAAGAATAAATAAAACAAACTCTAAATTTTCTATGTAATAAGTTTGGAGTCCGGCGAACTTGGAATCCGACGAGTTTGGAATCCGACGAGCTTGAAGTCCGACTAACTTAACTTAACCAATCCCAGAGATGTGCAAGGACGTGTTGCCAGGAATGTGTTATTCATGAACCAATATAAACGCATTAGCTGTCCTCGCACAGCACAGCTCTACTAGTGGAAACAGCTGAGCGGAGCGAGGCTATTAAATGAAGCGTTTCTATTGGTTCTTGAAAAACACATTCCACGTACATCTCTGGTTGAGACGCAGCCTTAAGGGGATCCCATGCCCCAATGACCTTCGATCTGAATTCCTTAGTTTTCTAATGGTTTTTGTGGCTTGTTATATTAACAACAACGGCTTTAAGCAATATAGTATCCCTATTTACTTCAAAGTTCATTGTGTTCGAGATATTTGGCATCAAAGTTGAACAATTTTAGGCCAAAAAACTGGTTTTCTGGCCATAATTTTTGTGTTAATTAGTTTCAAATGAAAACCCTCGACTAGTTTTTAGGGACGTCAAAGACGAACCCAAATACGTAGATTTCGTATATGTTAGATCTTTCACGCCAATAGAGATACGAAATAAGTGTTTTTTCAGACACAATTCATCATACAAAATTAAGTATTCATTTTTTTCAAAATCCGGTAGACAAAAATAGAGATAAAAGATTGGAGAACCGATAGCCGTTTGACTTATGATTCTATCTGTAGTGCAAAAGTAGGAGATACGATTCAA